>NW_017672238.1:94733-95569 GCF_001879085.1 Nicotiana attenuata | reverse complement strand
TTAGTTTCATGAGTTTATAGAGTTATCCAGACTTATACGGTTGAGTCATTTTACTCTATAGTTTCTTCCATGTATGTTATGTACCTTAGTTTATGTGCCTACATACTCGGTACATTATTCGTACTAACGTCCCTTTTGCCTGGGGACGCTGCGCTTCATGCCCGCAGGTCCCGATAGACAGGTCGAGAATCCTCCAAGTAGGCTATCAGCTCAGCGGTGCGCTCCATTTGCTCCGTAGTTGCTTGTTTGGTCAGTATGATTTAGACGCGTATTGTTTGGTATGGCGGGCCATGTCCCGAACTTTATGTTAAGTGTGTACTCTTAGAGGCTTGTAGACAGATGTCATGTATGCAAATGCTTGTATGGTCTTGTTGTCCTATGTTTTGAGTTTACAAATGATCATGTTGGCCTTATAGGCCCGTATATCACATGTGTAAGGTTTTTATATCAGGTTAGGTCGTCCTATATTGCGTATTCCCCTATGTTTATTCTGGTTATCCCATGACGGCCCGTTTGGCCCATTTGCCAATGACAGTACAATAATAAAGCTACGTTATTTGGTACTCAGTTGAGTAAGGTATCGGGTACTCGATGCGGCCCGTAGGTTTGGGTCGTGACAAAAGTGGTATCAGAGCAGTTCTGTCCTAGGCAGTATACAAGCCGTGTCTAGTAGAGTCTTGTTTATAGGTGTGTTGTGCACCACACATATAAGCAGAAGGCTACATGCCATTTAGGACTGTCACTCTTTCTTCTTACTCTAGATCGTGTGGTAGAGCTCAGTTGTAAGAACTCAATTTCCTAAACTTCATCTTATTCGTAATACAACGATGCCTACA
>NW_017672238.1:78648-92830 GCF_001879085.1 Nicotiana attenuata | reverse complement strand
ATTAGTTTCTAGAGTAACCTACAAGACACAAGGGCGATGGAGAGTAAGTAACTACGGGTAATTATAGGCGAAGAAGAACATCAAAAGTTCCGTCAGGCACATGATGTGATAAGCTCGCAGCCTTACAAGAGTCAGAAGATCCCCCCCCCCCCCCAAGTACTACAATGAAAGACTAGTTGAGGAAATAAGGAAGAAGGCTTCAACCAAAGCACAGTGACCTAAAGAGGAAATGGTTGTGTAACACCAATCTAACTACAAAATTGTATGCACTCCAAAATAAAGTTGCACCTACCATGGCTAAGGAGCGAGGAGTAAATCCAAAAGTAATATTCGAGACCATATGAGTTGCACAAAAACTTCGGCGTGCGTGAGAACTTAGATAGGCTAAGTATGCACGCAAAAGGGGCAAAAAGACCAGGAAAAGCAATTGCTTACGTTTGAAGAAAGCTAAAATGGAACGAAAGGAACTATTCGATTAATGATCAGTCGTAGAAGACTCCAGTATAAGTTAAAAGAAGGAATTGGGTCCAGGTCATAGACAAAGAATTGAATCATTAGAAGATTGTATCATGGTTTTCCATAGCGTTCATAAAAGGCTAAAGTAATAACTAAATGCCATGAGCCACAGATTGGAAGATAGCTTAAGCCTACATAAAGGCTAATCAGAAGGAAGAGGAAACTAAAGAGTTACATCAACTAAGTAAATTAGGAGTCTACTTATTGGACCCAGAAAGTTATAGACATCATGATTGAGAACATTGCAAAATCACTCTTAATATCAGAGATACAAGAGAAATAGTACAGTAGCCATATTCTATAACGGCTCTACGATAAAGCCAGTTAGAAGTGTCCCAACCTCATAAGAAGTCAGTATGAAGCTCTCACGAGATTGTGTAAAGAGGTGCATGTATTATAATAGAAGTTCAAGACATAGATGTGAATTATATCTATGTAGAGGGGAGGTCATGAAAGAGATAGAAGATGTGATGTGAGACTTTAAGGTAAGTAAGGTAAAGGTGAAAAACATACGAGATACTCAAAAACAGAAGGTTGAGAATAGTCCATACTTCGGATAGAAGACTAGAAGCGCGGGGATTCAATATCCAGGAATGATAGCAGCGTCGTCAGTGGCATATCTTCCAGCCTATGGTTTCTAGGTACCGAGAGATCTAGACAAGAGAGTAAATAAGAGTTAGAGACGATGTGATGTCTTGCTTGATGTTCTAGAATAACATATGGGAATCAGTAGTGCAAGCAAGTTGAAGGAAGGTTGTGAATAGTATAAACAAATACGTAGAGGTCGCAAGCTAAAGAATAGTAAAGCAACGAAGTTTTATGATAGGAGTAAGGATGACAAAGGGCGAGTAAGAAGGTGACAAGAATGGATAAGTTCTCGGGATTAAGCCCATGAAAACAAGAGAGTCGATGGGTTCTCAGTTATAGAAGGCTCAGTATAGTCTGAATGAACTCAAAGGAGTCTAAGACTAGTAGCATTTAGAAGAGATGGAATAATGCCCTAGTAGTGAAATGAAGGTGTAATTGTGACAGATAAAAGATAACGTTTGGGCCTTCGACTGAATAATGATATGAAGAAAAAAAGGGGGAGAAGGAGAAAAGATTTCACGGACAGCACGATATCAGAATACCCCTATAAGGTGATTCACATCGAGATACTATGAAATACGATTACGGAAATCTCTTCAAATATTCCTCGATACAACGTAAGCCCTAGTGGCAAGGTTTTACGTAAGAAGTTTCAAATTATCAGTGGTATATTGTAGATCAATATTGAGGCAAATCATAATGGATGGACAAAAGTCACAAAGTATAAGCTGAGATTAGGTCATCATTCTTAAGGTGAACAGTAATGAGGAAGCATTAAAGGGCTTAGATTTGTACATATGGGATAAGCAACAAGAGTAAGCTAGAATTTGGTAGCAGACCTCCGCAACGATAAATCGAAGTAAGAATTATGGCTTAAAGCTAATGACGCCCAGAGGGACAGCTTGACATAATTTTGTATATGTTCGCAAAGTGAAGCCTAGATTGGCTAAAAGCTGGAGGAAAGAGAAGAGAAGAGTCGCATAGGCGCACATACAAATTTAGAGTCGAAAAGGCTGCATGATAGAAGGTAGCAACAGTTACGAGATTAGAAGGATTCTGACTACAAGTCGTGGTGTGAGAAAGAGGCTTAAAGGGGCGAATGACCTGGCCTTTAGGATTTATTCACAGAACAGTCGCCTAGATGGCAAGAGGAGTACTAAAGTATTCGCAAGAGCTATGGGTTAGAAGAATGATAAGTGCATCAGTCAACATTCGAGGACGAACGTTCCAAAGGGGGGAATGATTTTACACCCCATGTTTTCGTACGTGAAAGTATGCCATGATTAAATTGATAAAAGCTCGGAAATGAGATGTTACATCCCCCATTTCGTACGTTAAAGTTTCGTTGTAGGTTAATCGACGTAAGCTCGGGAATGAGATTATTTTTGTGGTTATAAGTATTATGCTATTTCGAACAAGTGATAAATAAATTCGTGAAGGTGAGAAGGTAAGCGAATCGAAGAAAATGAGTTACGTCGAAATTTGACATTTTGGATAAATACGGTCCAAGCTATAATACCCCGTATTTATGGACTAGTACCATACAAGGTACCACATGACCATGATAGTAAGATGTATAATGTGTGTTAAAAATGAGTAGCATTTTAAGTAATTTGATATAATTTTTAATTATGTGGAAAATTAATTAAGTGACATTTGGATAATTAATTAAGTGACATTTTGGATAATCATTAGGGGACACTACTTCCACGTGGGATTGTAGAATTGTGGCAGAAAATTGCCAACAATATCTTGCCTAAGAAGGTTGTGTCATTACTTACATCCATATATCATTTTGGGTGGAAAATGCTATTAAGGAGTCCTTTCTTAATTCACAAAGTAAGAAAGTCTTATGACTTTGTGAAATTAGAACAAGCATACGGATGAAACTTCAACAAAAGGCATACACAATATTGTGATCAAATTCAAAGGAAAGATTTAGCAACTTATTCAAAATATTAGCAACGTGATTTTGCTGCAAAGATCATACGAGACTACGTAATGTTATAGCAACAAGATTTTGTGATTCTAAGGGAGTACGGTACAATCTTTCTCAAGAATATCATACGGATTCTTCCCTACTTCGATCCTCCGTTACGTGTTTTCACAAAAGAGAATCGGTTTAGGTATGTTAAGGCTATCCCTCCTTTATTTTTGGCATGATCTATGCGACACGAACGAAACGAGCAAATGCACAACTTCCATAAATGACTTTATTCATAGAAATACCAGAGATGCTTATGTTCTTGATTCTCCATGTGTCATATTATTCTATCATCTGTTCATGGGTCTCAAAAATGCATAAGTTGGTAAAGTTTATTCCATGATATTAACCAGAGGCATAATGGTCTTATGACGTACCGAGAGATTTTATTAACGTATTTCGTATGCATTTCATGCATTTATACATGCACATTGACCCATGACCAGATGGCGTTATATACGCGTATATATATGTGTGTGTATATATATATATATGTATATGTATATGAGATATGGGAAAGGTTATAGCGTTATATACGTACCACCACCTGATCAGCTGGTATACGTTGATGATTTTGCCCACAGTGGCCGAGATGATGTGATGGGATGCCCTCAGAGGCCTGATGATGTTATGAAACATGTACCTGTGCACGAAATATTATTCATACGCATATGCATCACACTATAATTATTTCATGATTTACAGAGTTATCCAGACTTATAGGTTGAGTCATTTACTCTATATTTCTTCCACGTTTGTTATGTACTTATTTATATGCCTTACATACTCGATACATTATTCGTACTGACGTCCCTTTTGCCTGGGGATGCCGCGTTTCATGCCCGCAGGTCCCGATAGATAGGTCAAGAATCCTCCAAGTAGGCTATCAGCTCAGCCGAAGATGTTGGTGCGCTCCATTTGCTCCGGAGTTGCTTGTTTGGTCAGTATGATTTAGACGCGTATTGTTTGTATGGCGGGGCCCTGTCCCGACCTTTATGTTAAGTGCGTACTCTTAGAGGCTTGTAGACAGATGTCATGTATACGAATGCTTGTATGGTCTTGCTGGCCTGTGTTTTGAGCTTACAAATGATCATGTTGGCCTTATAGGCCCGTATATCACATGTGTAAGTTTTTATATCAAGTTAGGTCGTCCTATATTGCGTATTCCCCTATGTTTATTCTGGTTAGCCCATGACGGCTCGTTTGGCCCATTTGCCAATGATAGTACAATAAGAAAGATACGTTATGTTGGTACTTGATTGAGTAAGGTACCGGATGCTCGTTCCGGCTCGTAGGTTTGGGTCGTCATAGAGCCTAGGGTCCAGGCTTAGTCGATGTGTCGTTATCTCTGTGGATCCCTCTCATTTCTAAATGGGACCAAGCAAAACAATCCATGTTATCAATAAAAAACGAATAAGCCTTTTCATGAGTTCGGGGGTTAACCCCGTTCCCAGGTATACCTTTCGCTCGGGCAGGTACTCGATCAGTATAGCATGTTCCATCTCTTTGACTGTTGATTTGGTGGCATCGGAATCTTTGGGTACAATCAAGGTTCGAGGGGTCAAAAAATCCTCCTCTTCTTCTTCTATCTCCTACTTTCCCGATTCAGTCGAGGCTGGTGGCTGTGATTACTATTTGGTTTCCTGTTTACCTTTGATACTCGACCTTTTCGAGGTTGATAACGTTGATACCGGTATTACCTCATCAACTGCAAACATTTCCCTTGCAGCATGCTGCTCCCCGTACACTATTTTCACGTCGTCCGTCGTCGGGAATTTCATCATTTGGTGGAGAATTGAAGGAACTGCCCTCATGTTGTGGATCCAAGGCCTCCCGAGTAGGGCATTGTACCTCAGCTCGCCCTCGATCACGTGGAACTTGGTATCTTGAATGGTTCCGGAAACGTTCATCGGCAGAGTAATCTCACCTTTAGTTGTTTCACTGGCCATGTTGAAGCCATTTAAGACCCGAGCTGCGGGCACAATTTGATCTTTTAGGACGAGTTGCTCCATGACCCTCAATCGGATGATATTCGCCGAGCTACCTAGATCCACTAAAACACTCTTAACTTGAACTTTATTTAATAAGATAGAAATTACCAGAGCGTCGTTGTGTGGCTGAGAAATGCCATCTGCTTCTTCGTCGTTGAATGACAAGGAGACCTCGGGTACATAATCCCGGTTCCGTTTCTCCCTAGTGATTGATACCTTAGTGCATTTGAATACGGGACCTTGTGGAATATCGACCCAGCCGACAATCATATGAATGACATGTTGAGGTTCCTCCTATTCATTTTTCCTGTTGGTGTCTCTGTCTCTTAAATAATTCTTGGCTCGATCACTAAGGAACTCTCGAAGGTGGCCCTCATTGAATTGACGGGCAACCTCCTCCCTTAATTGCCTCCAATCCTCGGTCTTGTGACCATGAGTGCCATGATACTTGCACATAAAATTTGGGTTTCTTTGGGAAGGATCGGTTTGTATTGGTCTGGGCCACCTAGTAATCTTTGATCCTTTCGATTGTCGAGACAATTCCTGATGCATCGACTCTAAAGTTATATTTTGATAACCGAGGTGCCTCTACGAGATCGGCATGCTTATCAAAATCACTTTTGCTCATAAGTCCCCGAGAATTTTGTCCTCAATCGCTTATTCAATCATTCCGAGAGGGATTGCGCCCCGAGCCACTGTTTCTTTGATCTGCGGTATATGGTTGATATCGTTCTCTATTCGACCTTGTCTCCTGGTCGATGTCCCTCGGGGTTCTAACTACTAACCTTTTTGGATATACTGAACCGGAAGGGGCTCCTAATTGGTCGTCCTCGACCCTGATCTTCGATTGATATCGATTGTGCACACTTGCCCAAGTTACAGCTAGATACTCGACCAAATTTTGTTTCAACTTTCGTGATTCCATCAAACTCCGCTCGTTCAACCCTTGGGTGAAAGCTTGGACGGCCCAATCATCGATGACTGGTGGCAACTCCATGCATTCCATTTGAAATTAGGATACAAACTCCCTTAGCATTTCGTTTTCCCTTTGTCTTATCTTAAAAACTTTCGATTTTCTTGTTGCGACCTTTATGGCCCCGGCGTGTGCCTTCATGAAAGAATCTGCCAACATGGCAAATGAACTATGGAATTTAGCGGCAGATTGTGATACCAAATCATTGCTCCCTTTGACAAAGTTTCCCCAAATTTTTTTAGCAAAATGGACTCAATCTCATCATCATCAAAGTCATTTCCTTTAATTCCGCATGTGTACGAAGTTATGTGTTCATTAGGATCGGTGGTCCCGTTGTATTTAGGTATATCCGGCATACGGAACTTCTTAGGAATGGGCTTCGGACTTCCGCACGAACTTTTTCGAATCCAAACCCTTTGAGATCGGGGGTGCCCCCAGCATTTGATCAACTCGAGAGTTATATGTTTCCACTTTTTTGTCATCATCTTTGATTTTCATTTCTCCTAACTCAATTCTTTTGGTGAGCTCCTTGAGTATTTTCATAATTGTAGGATCAGTCCTTGATCTGTTATCATTAGACCTTTCCGGCACTGGCTCGGTACGGTGAGTGATTTCTGTATCGACCACACTCGGAGTTCTATGTTGACTCTGAAGCTGAGCAATAGCGGCTTGCTGAGCCTGTAGCATCTCGAATATTACCTGGAGACTAACTCCCCCGTCTCCTACGCCCTGTGTTCCTTGGCCTCCAGATCGCCTTCCCTGTGCACACTCCCTTTGGGGTCCACGCCTAAATCCGCATTCAAAGCACTGTGCAAAATGATATCGACGATCAGTACACCCCCGAGATTAGCTGGTGGCACCCCCGATCCTGGAGCAATTACGTTATTGCTTTCCCCGTGAAATTCAAGACCATCATCACCATGTACGGGTGCATTTTGTGAGTTTGACATGTTTTATCCTGAGAACAAAAATTCTTGACTTGAACAAGTGGAAAAATAACGTGTGTTATCAGAATCAACACTGAAACAATCATTATTATCCTTAGCCCCACGGTAGGCGCCAAACTGTTTACCCTAAAATTCGAGTAACAATTAAACTTATATTGTGGTTTTAAGGATATGTGATTTAATCCAATACCAATTAATAAACAAGGAATTAAATATATAAATTGAAGAATAAAATAAGTCAAACCATTGTGCAAGCCAAATCTCGACCTTGAACTATGACAGTCTCGAGGTGGAATAGTAGGAATAACATGTTATAAAGGAACTCTAATGAACAGTAAGTAAAATAGCTAGAGAATAAAGTGCATGTATTTTCTTATCCGTCAAAAAACGTGTCTTACAAATGAATGGGCTCCCCTTTATATAATAGAGGAGTCCTAAATAAGGTACACATCTAATTACAGTAGGAAATCATATTTGATAGCTGTCTAACCGCCAAGGGTCAATCCCTTCTGCAACTTACGTTGTGATCTTCGGGTCATTGCGGGTATCTCGCTCTTTCTTTTACTGAATCATAATGATATTATCTCGAGGTATGCCTTCTTCCGACCTCGGAAAATGATTTCGACCTCGACCTCGATATTGGAAAGGAGCCTCGTCCTCGAGCTCGGCGTCCTGGCCTCTCGACGTGGTATCACTTTTTCCATCGAAGAACGAAATCGAGTAGCCCGATTTCCACCGTATACAATATGATATCCCATAAATGGTAACAGAGACTGAGATATGATATGTATATGATTGCGTATGACTGAGTATATAAAGCAATGAAAGCAGATAACTCAATAGCAGAAATGACCTCAGTGGGTCTCAACAGGATAAGCATGTAGCCTAGACATGGTTTCTCACATGGATCACAACTCAGTAGCTCAAATACGTAGAAATTTCATGGTTACAGGTAAGGTCAGGTAACTACACAGTACCATAGAAATAACTAAGTCATAATTCACACGGTGCACGCCCATACGCCCGTCACCTAGCATGTGCGTCACCTCAACACCAATCACAGAGCACGAAATGTTTCATATGCTAAGCACCAAGTTTAGAAGTGTTACTTACCTGGACCAGCCAAATCCAATACCGAGCAAGCCAAACGATGCTCCAAAAATGCCATCCCCCGCGTACCGACCTCCGAATGGCTCAACTATCCAAAAGCAACTCAAATATATCAAATAATGCCAAAGGAAACAAACCCATCGATAAATGTTGAATCTTTTGTCAAAAGCCCAAAATCATCCAAAAACTCTAACTCGGGCCTGCTCCTCGGAACCCGACAAAACTCACAAACCAGACACAGGTTTATCAGGTTCTAAGCCAGTAGGTTTCCTTTTGGAGCCAAATCTGAAACTCGCCACTTTTGAGTTTGATGCACATGTAAGGGACACTGCAGAAAAGATTTTGGTTGATCCAGGACCTATCAACGACTACTTGGAAGGATGTTGTACCTTACTTCTACTAAGCCAGTTGTGCAAAGCCTAAGCCAGTTCATGTATTGCCCCAAGGCTTCACACATGGAGGCTACATTGCGTGTAGTCAAGTATCTTAATTCCTGCCCTAGGTTGGGAGTACTGGTGAAGACTGAGTGTCAGAATCTTTAACTGCATTTTGTGATGATGATTGGGTATCATGCCCAAACACTAAGAAATCAGTTATTGGCTACCTTGTCAAATTTGGTGACTCCCTTATTTCTTGGAAGTCTAAGAAGCAATCGACCATATCTAGAAGTTCTGCTGAAGCAGAGGATCAACGCTTAGCATCTACTATGGCAGAGATCATTTGGCTCCTGGGATTGTTTAAGGAATTGGGTGTTGCAGCACACACGTCTGTCCCACTCTACTGTGATAGCAAATCAGCTATCCAAATAGCTGTTAATCATGTGTTTCATGAGCGGACCAAAGATATCAACATCGACTGTCATTTCATTCCTGATAAGATCAGGCAAGGCCTCGTTTAAACCATTTACTTGTCTTCAGCAGAACAACGGGCAGATGTTCTCAATAAAGGACTTAGAAGAGTGCAACATGACTATTTGGTCTCCAAGCTAGGAATGAAGAATATCTTCATACCTCCTAGCTTGAGGGGGGTTTAAAGGATGTAATAACTTAACTATAGTTTAGCATATTAGCCTATATGTATCTAGAGTTAGTTGTTAGTTAGAGCTAGAGTTAAGTGTTAGTTAGAATAGTTAGTTGTGTAGTTTCATCTTTGTACATGTCATCTCCTGTAGTTCATCTATCTCGTGAAGATTGGCTCCTGTTACAAAGTAATTCAGCTGTTAGTCAATTCATTAATTTTGCATTGTCATCGTTAAAATAAAACTTAAAGTTAACATAACAGTCAGTTTTCACGTGCACCACTTATATGCACAATTTCGAGAAAAAGGTGCGGTAATTCATTGAATTTGGTTTCTGAATATTTTAGCAAAAAGTCATTGAAGGTACTTTTTGTTAAGCTTTTTTAATAAGAAACAGATAAACCGAAAGTGCACACTTTAATCAACAGTAATAAAGTGAATCACTCTCTCAATGCACAGGATTATACGTGTCAATATGTTATAAGTGACATTTTGGATGGTGAAGAGCTATATACTTGACACAATTTTTTCTTTTTCTGCCGAAGTACTAGTTCACGTATTTGCCTTCAAGTCACTTCAACTATTTTCTCCTTTCGTACTAAACATGTTTGGGTGCTTTTAGTAGGACAATTTTTGGGAATATTCCTTTGCTAAGTATTTTATGTTAGTAATCATTTTGGAATTTTCTAGTATTTGCTTCGTTTAAGGAAAATAACTTTATAAGGTGGATGATAGAACATGATAATTTTGTTAAAGCTTAAGGTTCTACTGATACGTCTTATTAGAATTTGTAAATTAAATTGACGTTTATCCATAAGCGTGGAAGTCATTTCGATTCTGAAATTCTTTTTTCAAAAATTTTAGAATGTTCAAAAGAGGTAAAACTAAGAACGGTCTAACTAGTTTTTCTAGCTAAGTTCTTGTCATTTCCTTATTCTAATTCCTAATTTCCGTATCCCTTATTGCTCTCTAGTTCTAATTCTATTTATGTTTTTGTGGTGTTGTCATGGCCTGGAAATCTCAATCACAGGCCGTGATGGCACCTAACGTCTACTTGTTAAGCAAGTTAACATTAGCTATACAATATTTATTTTTAATAATTTTAAAAGCAAATTAATGAGAAAGTAAAGCTATAAAGCTACAAAATATATAATAAACTCCAAACACACCATCTAGTCTAATCCCAGAATCATGTATCACAAGTACATGAGCTACTAAAAATACTACAACCAAGGTCTGAAATGAAAAAACAACTATCTAGGTGAAATAAACAGTACAAAAAATAAGAAGGGGACATCAAGGCCTGCGAATGCGAGCAGCTCTACCTCAAGTTTCCTAGTAAGGATAGTCCGAGTAAAGTCTCCGCTAAGCGCCGCTGGGACCAACACCAGTATCTGCACAAAACGTGCAGAATACGAGTACAACCGACCCCATGTACTCTGTAAGTGCCGAGTCTAACATCGACGACGTAGTGACGAAGCTATAACAAGGCACTCACAATAAGCATGTATAGGTATAAATACAATGACAGAATAAAGAGACAATAATTAACATGAAAACCGGCACCAGCAATTGCTGAACACCAACAGTTCCAAATTAGTCCGCAATGCATCTGAATCTCACCCGAGTCCCTTGGGCTCCAAACTGAACATGCACACAAGTGTAATAACATCCTACAAACTTGCTTGCTACCTCAAATTATCAAAATAACATCAAATATTAAGAATCAATCACTAAAACTCTAAATTTCAACTTAAAACTCAACTTTTTGCCAACTTTCACATAATACGCCGAAATACGCTCGGGTCATCGGGGTTTCAACCAGACGTGCGTATAAGTCCTAAAACTATTATTTGTTTGGATTAGGTGTTGTTGCAAATAATTAAAAATATTCTTTAGAGTTTATATCTCAACTTTGAGGGTGTTTGGTGAAGATTAGACTTGATTTTGGCCGAATTTCAGATTGAAACTCGAAGAAGAAGAACACATGACATATAATATACTTACAAAATTATATTAAAGTTGTATTATAGTTCTATGTAAAGTGTATTTAAGTTGTATTATATTATAGTTATATATTTTTTTATTTGAATATTGTATGAAAGTTAAAAAAAAATAGTTGTATAATGTATGAATCGTTGTAACAAATTTGTATTTAAGTTATAAACACTATCTTTTTATATAAAGTTGTTCATATGTATCAAAAATATATTAAGAGAGAAAGTTTTGATTGGAATTTCAGTGAGTTATAAGAACACACCGCATACAAAATATATATAAATCATATACAAAATACATACAAAAGATATATTAGTATAAAAATTGTATGCAAATTGTATATAAGTTGTATGATATTGTAGTTATTTTTAACTGGTAAAATTGATGAATAAAAGTTGTAGATAAGCTATAAATATCCTGCATATTATATAATTAATTGTATAAATTTTATTTGTAGTTTTATATATTATTGTAAATGTATCAAATTTGAATATTTCGGTATTGACACACCATTATATGGGCACTGAGTAATGTGATCGGGTAAACGGACCCGGGCACGTAATTTGACGGTCCCAGAGGGTCCATAGAAAAATATGGGACTTGGGCGTATGCCCGGAATTGAATTCTGATGTCCCAAGCCCGAGAAATGAATTTTTAAAAAAAATTATTTAACCGAAATCTTAAGAGTTTTTTGAAATTTAAATGTGTTTGAATTTGATGGTATCGGGCTCGTATTTTGGTTCTGGAGCCCAGTACAGGTCTTATATGGTATTTAAGTTGTGCCTGCAAAATTTGGTAAGAAACGAACTTCATATGACGTGAATCGGACCCTCGGTTGTGAAATTTGAAACTTAAGAGTTCTTGAGATTTTTCTTTGATTTTGATGCTAAACTCGTAGTTCGAGGTGTTATTTTGGCGATTTGATCGCGCGAGCAAGTCCGTATGATGTTTTTAGATTAGTGTGCATGTTTGGTTTGGAGCCCCGAGGGCTCGGGTGAGTTTTGGATAGGCCACAGAGTGAATTGGACTTAGAAAATCTCATGTGGTATCTGATATTTTTGCCCAGGCCTCTGATCTCGTAATTGCGAGATCAGGATTCACAAATATGAAGGCCTCGGGCTTGGTAAATGCGACCCAGGCGTCGCAAATCCGAACCAAGCCTGGGCAGGCCATCTTCGCAAATGCGAGCTTTGGGTGGGAATTGCGATGCCTGCCCATCGCAAATGCGATGATTCCCTTCGCAATTGCGAAGGTGACAGGATTTCTCAGGGGTCGCAAATGCGACTGTTTCTTCGCATTTGTGAAGACAGCAGACTTTCGAAGGGTTCGCAATTGCGAACCCCTGGTCGCAATTGCGACATCTGCACCTGTGTAAATTAGAACTTAGCGGATTTCTCTTCATTTTTACAACTCTTCAAACCCTAAAACATCTTTGGGCGACTTTTCAAAGGCACCTACTCTTCCAAATCATTAGTAAGCCATTTCAAACTCATTTCTTTCAATCTAATCCATCTTTTTACATGATTTCATTTCAAAATCAAGGGTTTTTTCATGGGAAATTGGGTGATTTTGGGTAGAACTTAGGATTTTCAAATTTTGGGGATTTGGACCTCGATTTAAGGTTCGATTTCAAAACAAATTATATATTTGAGTTCGTGGGTGAATGGGTGATCGGATTTTGGTTCGAACATCGCGTTTTGACCAAGTGGGCCCGGGGCCAATTTTTGATTTTTTGGGGAAAATGATAGAAAACCTATAATTTAGCACTGGGATTGAATTATTTAGCACTTATTTATGTTGTTAAATTAATTTAGGTTAGATACAAGTAAATTGGAGGCGAATTCTAAAGGAAAAGCGGTGTTTGAGGCTTGAGTTGGCCGTGGAAGTTCGAGGTAAGTGTTTGGTCTAACCTTAGCTTGAGGGAATAGGTGTTGTGCCCTATTTGCCATGTGTTAGTGTAGTGTACAGCGTATAGGTATGCTGACGAGTATCTATACGTTGGTGTCAAGCATGCCCGTGGGTCATAAATTGTGATCGTTGTGTTTCTCAATAAGTACTACGTATGCCCAAATTGTTGATTATCCATGTTGAGTAGGATTTATGATTTTCTTCTTGGTATTTGGTTATTGTTGAGCATTGGCTCTAGTTGAGGTGAAATTGTGAAATTGATTATTGGTACAAGTTTGGTTATAGCTGATTCCCTTGCCGGGACATATTCAATTTTTATTGTTGATTCCCTTGCCGGGATGTATTTATACTTATTGTTGATTCCCTTGCCGGAATATTGTTGTTGCTATTGTTTGGGCGAGGAAAGAGTGATAAAGCACGAAGGGTGATGTCGTACACATTTACATTCATACATATGCATATGATGAGGAAAGAGTGATAAAGCACGAAGGGTGATGCCGTGTTAATTTGATATTGATGCATATGGTGAGGAAAGGGTGATAAAGCACGAAGGGTAATGTCGTGCACATTCATACTTATTTATATGGTGACGAAGAGAGATAAAGCACGAAGGGTGATGCCATGCATATTTTCGTTACTTGATTGCATTGGTGAGGATTGAGAGTAAAAGCACGAAGGGTGATGCCGCGCACTTATTTCCTGTTTGTTATGATTTCTTGTTGTTTTTGGTTCAAATGCCTTAATTGTCTTATTCCACTATTACTGTCATTCTTTATGTTGATATTTCCCCCATAGCATGTTACCCCTCCCCGTTACTTTTGAATTACTTATGTTACTGTTATTCTGCTAGATATTGTGTAACTGCAGGTTAACTATTTGTTGTGTCCTAGCCTCGTCAGTACTTCGCCGAGGTTAGGCTCGACACTTACCAGCACATGGGGTCGGTTGTGATGATACTACACTCTGCACTCTTTTGTGCAGATTCTAGTACTGGAGCATACAGACCTTAGCTGGGGGTTGCTGCCTTCAGTCCATCGGAGACCTGAAGTAGTTCTGCAGGCGTCTGCAGGCCTTGGCGTCCCCTTCCTATCTAGTTTCTTTCTGCTCTTTTCTATTTCAGAGACAGACATGTATTTATTTTGTTCAGAC
>NW_017672238.1:8648-73648 GCF_001879085.1 Nicotiana attenuata | reverse complement strand
ATCAACGATGCGGCATTATCACAGTTGTATGTACTTGCATTTCTGCTGCTAGCATGCTTTGATGGCATAGAATCAATAGTGGACACGCACAAAATAGAAAGAAGGGCTCTTTGAACGACTCCGGTGCTATAGAATCTCTTTCCAGAAGAGGGCTAGTCTAAAGGCCTTGCCTTATGAAAGAAAGGAAGGATAAGAGGAGGGGAGCGAAGAGAGTAGGCTGCACGTGACAGACTCTGCTCCTATTTTAAATGCTCTTCTTGCCGCTTATCTGGTCTCAACCTCTTCCGGTCTTAAGTTGCATACTCCTTTCCCGAGGTACGAAGTCTCTCTTCTGCATTTGACCTGAGACTGGGAGTTGAACTCGCGGCGGAAGGAAAGAAGCATGTAAGCCCGTAACTAAAGTCAAAAGGAGGGCTAAGAGCTTCCTTCTTTCTTGCCTTTTCTCGGTTACTCTTTCCTAGTTCCTAGCTCTAAGACTAGTGGAAGAAGGGGCAAGAGTGGCTTCGCTCCTACACCTTCCTACACGAAGGGCTGTAATACTAGGAAAGCGGAAAGCATGGGTAGGGCAAGAGGCTGTGGACGACGTGACCCGTTAGCACCGGATGAATGACGCAAACTTGAGCGCCTGAAGTCACGAGAGAAGGACGCGAGTTCCTTCAGGGCAAAGGGCATACCTGAAATTTAGGTCATGCAGGAATGCAGAAACGGAACAAAGAAAAGCTTGACGCTAATCCACTAAAGACTGAGGGTGAGGAGGTTTATTGAGGGAATCTCTCTGCCTATTAGACTGTAGATGGCTAAGGAGACAGGTAGCAAAATTTCTTTCCACGATGCAGCCAATGTGGCCAGGCGGGTTGAGATGGTTTTAGCTCAGGGGAGCGATCAGGGGTCTGATAAGAGGCCTCACCATTCTGCCAGATTCAGTGGTGCCTCGTCTGGAGGCAGGGATTCTTTTGGTAGAGGCCATCCTCCTAAGCCCTTTCAGTCAGCACTTCAGGTTTCTCACGGTGCTCCAGGTGGTCGTGGTTCTCATATGCAGTATTACTATTAGTTGCCCTACAGTGCACCACCAGCTCCTATCAGTGCACCTCCGCTCCAGAGTTTTCAGGGTGGTTATCCAGGCCGTCAGGGTCAGTTTCAGGGTCAGCAGTCTCAGCAACCTAAGTCTTGCTATACTTGTGGTGATACGAGGCACATTGTTAGGTTTTTCCCTTGAGCCTCGAGCAATTCTCAACACCAGGGTTCTCGCGCTATGGTTCCAGCGCCGGGTGTTCCACTGCCCGCTCAGCCAGCTAGAGGTAAGGGTAGAGGTTTTAGAGGTGGAGGCCAGGCCGCTAGAGGTGGAGGTCAGGCAGCTAGAGGTGGAGGCCAGCCAGCAGGAGGCCGTCCTAGGGATGTAGTTCAGAGTGGTGGGGCCCAGCCCCAATGTTATGCTATGCTAGGAAGACCTGAGGCTGAGGCCTCTGATGTAGTTATCACAGGTACGGTTTCAGTGTGCAGGAGAGATGCCTCGGTTCTATTTGATCCAGGGTCTGCATATTCTTATGTATCATCTTATTTTGCCCCTTATCTGGTTGTGCCTCGTGATTCTTTGAGTGCTCCTGTATATGTGTCTACACCAGTGGGTGATTTTATTGTGGTAGATCGTGTTTATCGTGCTTGTGTGGTTGTTATTGGGGGTCTTAAGACCCATGTAGATCTCCTACTTCTTGATATGGTGGATTTCGATGTCATTCTGGAGATGGATTGGTTATCCCCTTATCATGCTATATTGGATTGTCATGCCAAGATCGTGACCTTAGCACTACCGGGGTTGCCTCGTTTGGAGTAGAGAGGGACTCCTGGTCATTCTACTAGCAGAGTTATCTCATATATGAAGGCTCGGTGTATGGTTGATAAGGGATGTTTGGCCTATTTGGCGTATGTTCGAGATTCTAGTGCTGAGGTTCCTTCTATGAACTCCGTGCCCGTTGTTCGTGAGTTTCTAGATGTATTTCCTTCAGACCTACAAGGGATGCCACCTGACAGGGACATTGACTTTTGCATTGATTTGGCTCCGGGCACTCAGCCCATTTCTATTCCGCCATATCGTATGGCCCCGCCAGAGTTGAAAGAATTAAAAGAGCAGTTGCAGGACTTGCTGGATAAAAGCTTTATTAGATCGAGTGTCTCGCTTTGGGGTGCACCGGTGTTGTTTGTCAAGAAGAAGGATGGGTCGATGAGGATGTGTATAGATTACCGGCAGTTGAACAAGGTCACAATCAAGAATAAGACCCATTGCCGAGGATTGATGATTTGTTTGACTAGCTTCAGGGTGCCCAAGTGTTTTCTAAGATCGACATGAGATATGGCTACCATCAGTTGAGGATTAGGGCATCCGATGTCCCTAAGACAGCTTTTCGCACTCGGTACGGGCATTATGAGTTCTTGGTGATGTTATTCGGGTTGACAAATGCCCCAGCAGCTTTTATGGATTTGATGAACCGAGTGTTCAGGCCTTATTTGGATTTCTTCATGACTATCTTCATTGACGATATTTTGATCTATTCCCGCAGCCGGGAGGAGCACGAGCAGCATCTTCGAGTCGTTCTTCAGACTCTGAGGGATAGTCAGTTGTATGCTAAGTTTTCGCAGTGCGAGTTTTGGTTGAGTTCAATTGCATTCATGGGTCATGTTGTATCAGCAGAGGGTATTCAGGTGGATCCGAAGAAAATAGAGGCAGTCAAGGACTAGCCTAGACCCGCATCAGCTACAGAGATCCGGAGTTTCTTGGGTTTGGCGGGCTATTACCGTCGGTTTGTGGAGGGGTTTTCATCTATTTCAGCCCCGATGACCAGGTTGACCCAGAAGGGTGCCCAGTTCAGGTGGTTGGACGAGTGTGAGGCGAGCTTTCAGAAGCTCAAGACAGCTTTGACTACGGCGCCAGTGTTGGTCTTGCCCACAGGTTCAGGGCCATATACAGTATATTGTGATGCACCGCGTATTGGACTCCGTGCGGTGTTGATGCAGAATGGCAAGGTTATTGCATATGCTTCGCGACAGTTGAAGATTCACGAGAAGAATTACCCAGTTCATGATTTGGAGTTATCAGCCATTGTTCACGCACTGAAGATTTGGAGGCATTATTTATATGGCGTGTCGTGTGAGGTGTTCACGGATCACAAGAGTTTGCAATACTTGTTCAAGCAGAAGGAGCTAAATTTGAGGCACAGGAAGTGGTTGGAGCTGTTGAAAGACTATGATATCACCATCTTGTATCATCCGGGAAAGGCCAACGTAGTGGCCGATGCATTGAGTAGGAAGTCAGTCAGTATGGGCAGCCTTGCGTATATTCCAGTCGGTGAGAGATCGCTTGCTTTGGATGTTCAGGCTTTGGCCAATCACTTCATGAGGTTGGATGTTTCTGAGCCCAGCCGTGTGCTAGCTTGCACAGTCGCGCGTTCTTCATTATTTGAGCGTATCCGAGATCGACAGTATGATGATCCTCATTTGGTTGTCCTTAGAGACACGGTGTGGCACGGAGGTGCCAAGCAGGTTACAGTTGGAGATGATGGAGTTTTGAGAATGCAAGGTCGTATTTGTGTGCCTAATATGGATGGGCTTCGTGAGTTGATTCTAGAAGAGGCCCATAGTTCCCGATATTCTATCCATCCGGGCGCCGCTAAGATGTATCAGGACTTGTGGCAGCATTATTGGTGGAGGAGAATGAAGAAGGACATTGTTTCCTATGTAGCTCGGTGTTTGAATTGTCAGCAGGTGAAGTACGAGCATCAGAGACCTGGTAGTTTGTTCCAGAAGATTGAGATTCCTGAGTGGAAGTGGGAGCGTATCACTATGGACTTCACTCCCACGGACTCAGAGGAAGTTCGATGCAGTATAGGTTATTGTTGATAGGTTGACTAAGTCAACGCATTTCATTCATGTGGCGGTTTCCTATTCTTCGGAGTGGTTGGCTGAGATCTATATCTGGGAGATTGTTCGTCTTCATGGTGTGCCCGTGTCTATCATTTCTGACCCGGGTACGTAGTTTACCTCACATTTCTGGAGGGCAGTACAACGTGAGTTGGGTACACTGGTCGAGTTGAGCACAGCATTTCATCCTCAGACGGACGGACAGTCCGAGCGTACTATTCAGATTTTGGAGGATATGCTCCGAGCATGTGTTATGGATTTTCGAGGTTCTTGGGATCAGTTCTTGCCATTAGCAGAGTTTGCCTACAACAACAGCTACCTGTCGAGCATTCAGATGACCCCCTATGAGGCATTATATGGTAGAGGTGCCGGTCGCCGGTTGGGTGGTTTGAGCTGGGAGAGGCTCGGTTGTTGGGTACAGATTTAGTTCAGGATGCCTTGGATAAGGTGAAGATCATTCAGGATAGGCTTCGTAAAGCTCAGTCCAGGCAGAAGAGCTATGCCGACCGCAAGGTTCGTGATGTGGCATTCATGGTCGGAGATAGAGTGTTGCTCTGGGTGTCGCCCATGAAGGGCGTGATGAGATTTGGGAAGAAGGGCAAGCTAAGCCCTAGGTTCATTGGTCCTTTTGAGATTCTTGATCGAGTGGGAGAGGTGGCTTACGTACTTGCGTTGCCGCCGAGTTTATCAGTTGTGCACCCAATGTTTCATGTGTCCATGCGTCGGAAGTATCACGGCGATCCATACCACGTGTTAGACTTCAGCACTGTCCAGTTGGACAAGGACTTGACCTATGAGGAGGAACTGGTAGCTATTCTAGACCGGCAGGTTCGTCAATTAAGATCGAAGAAGTTCCCTTCAGTTCGTGTTCAGTGGAGAGGTCAGCCTGCCGAGGCAGCCACCTGGGAGTCCCAGTCCGATATGCGGAGTCAATATCCCCATCTTTTCCCAGACTCAGGTACTTCTTTTCTCAGTCCGTTCGAGGACGAACGGTTGTTTTAGAGGTGGAGGATGTGATGACCTTTTGGGTCATCACTTGATTTACAAGTCAATTCTGTGTTCCAAGGTCTTAAAAAACCCCTTTTATCTTGCCTCGATTTGCGTGCGCGGTCCGGGCGTATATCCGGAACGCCTTTATGTAAAAATTTGATAAAAATGCTAATTTTGTCTTTAAAATTGAATTTAAGTTGACTTCGATCAACATTTTGGTTAAACGGACCCGAACCCGTGATTTGACGGTCTCGGAGGGTCCGTAGAAAAAATACGGGACTTGGGCGTATGCCCGGAATTGAATTCCGAGGTCCCAAGCCCGAAAAATTTTTGAAGAAAATTGTTTAACTGAAATCTTCAAGAGTTTTTGGAAATTTAAATGTGTTTGAATTTGATGGTATCGGGTAGGGGTGGTAAATGGGCGGGTTGGGCTGAATTTGGGCTGGTCAAAATGGGTTGCATCAATATATGGGTCATTGCCTAACTCAACCCAAAGTTTTCTTGGGCTAAGATGGGTTGGGCCAAAATGGGCTAGATAATAGGTCATACCCCAACCTGCCCAACTCAATCCAATAATAAATATTCATGCTAATCCTATAGAATGCCATCAGCTAAATCGAACTCGATCTTTGTCTAAAACAGTTTGAATTTTGTTTATCTAGTATTTTTCCCGTTTTGTAGTTTAAAGAAAAATAATCATTTTTTTGTCGTAAATCAAGACTGAACGTGCCCTATAGATTAATTAAGTTTTAGTTCCATGTATCTAAAATTTCACATCAGTTTGTACTAAATTTTACGTACTTATTGCTTTATCAAACATAATTATTGTTTATTTTTAAGTTTTATAAAATTCAGTTTTTTTCAAATATATTACTCTACAAATAATAATATAAGGTCACCCTTTGCACTTTTTAGTATGTATTTTTTATTTGAGTCACATTTACCTCCTATAAATAATATTGAAAGTATGAAAATCACGATCATAATGATTCTTAATGTGCTTTATCATGTCAATTTCAATGCATTGTCATATATCAAAAATCAAATGTAAAATAAAAAATTATCACTGATTAAAAATTAAGGGTTTTAGTATGAATGGACATTTGATCATTCATTATGGCAAACTAATAAACTGTGACATGGGAGTAGGGGTGTTCATGGTTCGGTTTGGATCGGTTTTTCCCTTAAAAGAAGCCAAACTTAGTAAGTCGAATTTTCAAATATTAGAACCAAACCAAACCAATTAAGTCGGTTTTTTCTCGATTCGGTTTATGTCGGGTTTTGTCAGTGTTTCGGTTTTTTCGGTTTTTTGTCGTTTTTTCTTAAATATAAGACATACACTACCAAACACATATTTCGGCGACCACATTTTCACGTAACACTATCAAATCAATTGCCCTTTGAGAAATCTATTATTTACCAAGATATATTGATGATAATTGAATCAAATAGTGATGTATAATTTAAGGACTCACTAAAAATATATTATTTTTAACTCGAAACGGATTCTTACACTTAACAAAAGAAAACTACCAATCAAACTAGAATGTAAAGGTAAAGAACTATACTCAAAGTGCAAACTATTAATATTTACCATTAAATTTTTGAAAATTTGTATAAAAATATACATATATAGGTGTAATAATAAACTTGAAATAGCTACTCCTATAGTCGGTTTGGTTCGGTTTTTTTCTGATTAAACCAAAACCAAACCAAATTTGATCAGTTTTTAAAATTCAAAACCAAAACCAAACCAAACCAAAAAGTATCAGTTTTTTTGGTCGGTTTGGTTTGGTTTTCGGTTTTTCGGGTTTTTATGAACACCCCTACATGGGAGTTAGTGAGTCTATATTTTGGAATCTCACGGGTCAGAGATGGGTACTTACACGGGTCAATATGGGCTGACATTTTTTTATGGGTCACTTTGGGCATAGCCCAAATCAGCCCAACCAGCAAAATACATGTTGCCTAACCCATTAAGACTTGGGCGGTTTGGGCGGGCAAATAGGTTTGGGCTGATTTTGCCACCCTTAGTATTGGGCCCGTATTTTAGTTTCGGAGCCCGCTATAGGTCTTATATGGTATTTAAGTTGTGCCTGTAAAATTTGGTAAGAAACGGACTATATATGACGTGAATCGGACCCTCGGTTGTGAAATTTGAAACTTAAGAGTTCTTGAGATTTTTCTTTGATTTTGATGCTAAACTCGTAGTTCGAGGTGTTATTTTGGCGATTTGATCGCGTGAGCAAGTTCGTATGATATTTTTAGGCTAGTGTGCATGTTTGATTTGGATCCCCGAGGGCTCGGGTGAGTTTTGGATAGGCCACGGAGTGAATTGGACTTAGGAAATCTCAGCTGGTATCTGGTATTATTGCCCAGGCCTCTGATCTCGCAATTGCGAGGTCAGGATTCGCAAATGCGAAGGCCTCAGGCTTGGGAAATGCGACCCAGGCGTCGCAAATGCGAACCAAGCCTGGGCAGGCCATCTTCGCAAATGCGAGCTTTGGGTGGGAATTGCAATGCCTGCCCATCGCGAATGCGATGATTCCCTTCGCAATTGCGAAGGTGACAGGATTTCTCAGGGGTCGCAAATGCGACTGTTTCTTCGCATTTGTGAAGACGGCAGACTTTCAAATGGTTCGCAATTGCGAACCCCTGGTCGCAATTGCGACATCTGCACCTGTGCAAATTAGAACTTAGACGGATTTCTATTCATTTTTACAACTCTTCAAACCCTAAAACATCTTTGGGCGATTTTTCAAAGGCACCTACTCTTCCAAATCATTAGTAAGTCATTTCTAACTCATTTCTTTCAATCTAATCCATCTTTTTACATGATTTCATTCCAAAATCAAGGGTTTTTTCATGGGAAATTGGGTGATTTTGGGTAGAACTTAGGATTTTCAAATTTTGGGGATTTGGACCTCGATTTAAGGTCCGATTTCCAAACAAATTATATATTTGAGTTTGTGGGTGAATGGGTGATAGGGTTTTGGTTCGAACCTCGGATTTTGACCAAGTGGGCTCGGGGCCGATTTTTAACTTTTTGGGGAAAATGATAGAAAACCTATAATTTAGCATTGGGATTGAATTCTTTAGCACTTATTGATGTTTTTAAATTCATTTGGGTTAGATACAAGTAAATTGGAGGCGAATTCTAAAGGAAAAGCGGTGTTTGAGGCTTGAGTTGGCCGTGGAAGTTCGAGGTAAGTGTTTGGTCTAACCTTAGCTTGAGGGAATAGGTGTTGTGCCCTATTTGCTATGTGTTAGTGTAGTGTACAACGTATAGGTATAGTGACGAGTATCTATACGTTGGTGTCAAGCATGCCCGTGGGTCATAAATTGTGATCGTTGTATTTCTCAGTAAGTACTATGTATGCCCAAATTGTTGATTATCCATGTTGAGTAGGATTTATGATTTTCTCTTGGTATTTGGTTATTGTTGAGCATTGGCTCTAGTTGAGGTGAAATTGTGAAATTAATTATTGGTACAAGTTTGGTTATAGCTGATTCCCTTGTCAGGACGTATTCAATTCTTATTGTTGATTCCCTTGCCGGGACGTATTTATACTTATTGTTGATTCCCTTGCCGGAATATTGTTGTTCCTATTTTTTGGGTGAGGAAAGAGTGATAAAGCACGAAGGGTGATGCCATGCACATTTACATTCATACATATGCATATTATGAGGAAAGAGTGATAAAGCACGAAGGGTGATGCCGTGCTAATTTGATATTGATGCATATGGTGAGGAAAGAGTGATAAAGCACGAAGGGTGATGCCGTGCACATTCACACTTATTTATATGGTGAGGAAGAGAGATAAAGCACGAAGGGTGATGTTGTGCACATTTTCATTACTTGATTGCATTGGTGAGGATTGAGAGTAAAAGCACGAAGGGTAATGCCGTGCACTTATTTCCTGTTTGTTATGATTTCTTACTGTTTTCGGTTCAAATGCCTTAAGTGTCTTATTCCACTATTACTGTCATTCTTTATGTTGGTATTTTCCCCATAGCATGTTACCCCTCCCCGTTACTTTTTTGAATTACTTTTGTTACTGTTATTCTGCTGATATTGTGTAACTGCAGGTTAACTATTTGTTGTGTCCTAGCCTCGTCACTACTTCGTCGAGGTTAGGCTCGACACTTACCAGCACATGGGGTCGGTTGTGCTGATACTACACTCTGTACTTTTTTGTGCAGATTCCGGTACTGGAGCATACGGACCTTAGCTAGGGGTTGCTGCCTTCAGTCCATCGGAGACCTGAGGTAGTCATGCAGGCGTCCGCAGGCCTTGGCGTCCCCTTCCTATCTAGTTTCTTTCTGCTCTTTTTTATTTCAGAGACAGACATGTATTTATTTTGTTCAGACCCTGTTTGTAGCATTCTTAGATAGTCCGTGAGATTGTGACACCAGTTCTGGGTGGTTTATGTTTATGGATTCGTATAGGTATTAGCTAAACTGTTAAATTTCGTTCTTCCGCTTTATTATTTCCGCTGTTTATAATATGTTAACTTGCACTTGTTAAGAGGTTAAAAGAAAAAAAGATAAATTAATCGGAATAGTTAGCTTTCCTAGCTTTCACTAGTAGGTACCATCACGACTCCCGAGAATGGAGAAATCCGGGTCGTGACAACCGAACTGTACCGCATAAATTATATATGAAAAAAAATATAGTTTCTATATTAAGTTTTAAAATAATAAAGCGCTAAATTTTTTTTCTTGGGCTTTGAGATTACGGAAATGGTTACAAGTTTACAAGTAATCAAAACCCAAAGTTCCAACTCCTCTAGCCATTTTGCTACTCCTATTGCAACTAAAAAATTTCAATAGTAGTGCTACAAGGTATTCAGTGATCTTGAATAGAGAGCCACAAGGTATTCAATATCTTCTCTCTCATGCTGACTTAGATTTTTCTTATTGGATAATTTCTTCTAATAGACTCTACTCTTGAGAGTGATTAATATATTCTCATTCGTGTGACTTATATTTCTCTTATTTTTGCTTTATTCTTTTACGTTGTTGTAGAATAGTGGGATTCATCTATGGTCGGGTCATCTTTCATATATTCCTTTGATTCATCGCCTTTTAAACAGTATAAATGTCTATAGAGTTTTGCTAAAGTCCTGTGTAAGTACGTATGTTATCGCGTCCGATCTTCTAATAGCGATTCTTACATGACATTTATAAAATACCCGAAAAGTAACCGAATCGTACCGATACCAAAGAGAAATCAAGATGACTGTGACGGTCTTGAAAAGTTTAATTTTGGTCATAGAAATTAGAATAATCGAAGCATTGATATGGTATAAATTTTACAAAATAATTGGTCGAACCGAACCATTGACACACCTATATAGATCCGTTTAAATATAATTGGTCATAGCTTATTCAACTCAATTCAAAATTGTTTTCCTTTATTTATAATTTCTTTTATAATTCTTTATTATCAATCAAACTAATAAACATTTTTTTATCATGACTAAAACAAACAAAGCAAATAAAGAATATGTTTATATTTGATAAATTTCTAATGGGTCAATTGGGATCACATATGCAGTCCAAATTGATCTATAAACTTTTAGATGTGCTAATATAAACGCAGCATAGGTTCAAAATTATACGCTTAATTTGTCACCCATGTTCATTGGTAGCTGCTGGCTATAGCTTGCGTAAAGGATATGACTTGTAATCCTAGTTCCTTCCTTCCACGTGAAGAAATATAATACGATAGACGGGGTGGGTGCCCTTTCAAAAGAGACAAACTGATAAAGTCAAATTCCTAATCAGCCGTTTAAAGATAAAGTTGGATTCTCCTATATATGCTAGTTATTATAAGGAAGCGTCAGCTTTTTTTTTCACTAGGTACGCGGCTGATTTTATTTTACAGTAATAAAATAAAACAGAAAAAATAAAACAAAATAAGAGGGGTGGCTGGACCAAGACCTCCGTGAAAACTAAAGTAGACTCATGAAAAGAGGGTATTCTTTATACGAATTCAAAAGAGCTAAAAACCTAAAGTAATCTAAAAAATGTCTTGCTCTATTTTCATTTCTTTAATTTGCTGTCTCCTAGCTAACTTTTTTTTTTTCATAATTATATGTTTCCGAAATTTACTTTAATGATCATTCGACCGATTGTTGTGAACACTTTTTAATTATTGATTTTTTTTATTCTTAAGATTTAAATTTGAAACTTCTACTTAAAGACGGAGGGACACTATTCATCCATCACAAACCTTAGTGGTTGCTTAGCTAATTACCTCCTTAGTCGTAAGTTAAAGTTAGAACACAATTCTTTTATATTCCATGTGTATGCATAAGAGTGGACCCCTAAATTCAGTCCAGTATGTCTCCCTTTCATCCAATAGCAGTTTGGGAATCTATCATAATATTGTACTAGTGGGTTTCAATATTTATAAATGAAAGAGTTGGGTGGAAATTAAAACGTCTTTAGGTTATGCAATACTAGGAATGAGGCCATGGAAGCCAATAATGACAAAACTAAAGCATCCACCCAAGACTGTGCTAAGGCCTTGATTTTCTTGCACCATTACCTTGATGAAGGGTTGAAAATAGAATATCTCACAGTCAAAGACCCACTTGTTTTGTGGAATGGCTTAAAGGAAAGATATGACAACTTAAAGTTGGTCACTCTTCCACAAGCACGATATGATTGGGCTCATCTGAGGCTCCACGACTTTAAGTCTGTTTCTGAATATAATTCTGCGATGTTCAGAATTACTTCTAAATTGAAACTCTGTGGAGATACTATCACTGATTATGATATGCTTGAAAAAACGTTTACAACATTTCATGCCTCCAATATGGTTCTGCAACAGCAGTACAGAGAGAAAGGTTTCAAGAAGTACTCTGAGCTGATTTCTCTTCTCCTTGTGGCTGAGCGAAACAATGACTTGCTCATGAGAAATCACGAAAATCGACCCACTGGATCTACACCATTGCCTGAAGTGGATGAGGTATATTCCCATTATGCTAAGTGTGGAAAAGGCCGTGACTCTATTCGTAGTCATGATCGTGGTCGTGGTCATAGCCGTGGCCGTGGCCGTAGACAAGGAAGAAATTTCCCTGGTGTTAGTCATCCCCCAAAGAGAAATAACCACCAAAAGTGGAAAGGGAAAGATGAGAAGCCAAAAGCAAATGGTTCAGAAACTGAATGCTATCGTTGCAGTGGAAAAGGGCATTGGGCAAATATTTGTCGTGTACCAAGACATCTGGTTGAGCTTTATCAAGCATCTCTAAAGAATAAAGGCCCTGAAGCCAATTTTGTCTCTGATAATGATTTTGACATCACCCACTTGGATGTGGCAGACTTCTTTGAGCGCCCTGATGGAAAAATAGACCACTTGATCGGTGATGGATCCGTGGTTAAAGATGATTGAGTAGTTTAATTTTTATTTTTCGATTATTCGTTGTAGTTAGTGAATAAACATCATGTAATTATAGTTCTTTACATGAGTAGTAGTCATTAGTATCAGTTAGTATTATTTGATTTATGAAATAATGTTAGTTCGTTTTGATTAAATATAGTTCTAGTATTAGTTTTAAAGAAATCAATAATAGTACATGTTTTGGTCCATAACACGTTGTCGCTTTTCTCTAAGTTGGACTTAACTGTTAATTTGGATGTTATTGCTCTTTATTACTACACTTATCTTTTCAAACATTGTATGAAAGTTGTTTGAAATGCTAATGATAACTGTGTTTTGTATAACTAATATGCGCAACCAGGAATGATTACCCGTCAAAAGTAAATACATTATTTTTATTACATGATAAATATTGTCAATATACTGATTAATAACATGGAAGGCTAAGGTGTATGACAATTATTAATTTCGTTTGCATAATTTAGCAAAACTGTTTCGTTTGCATAATTCACAAAGTTTTATTGAATTGATGTTGTCACAAATATAATATTAGATTTTTTTGTGTTATATAATATCATTTTGTATGCTATATCTTCATATGCACAGTTTTACTCAGTTTAATATAACTGAAAATACTAATATTTATTTGTATATTTCTTTTGTATGTTAAATCATGGGAAGCAAATATGGATATCTCACAAAACAAACTTGGATCAAAGTTTAATTGTAAAAATATTTGTTTAATTGATTCATGTACGACACATACAATATTCAAAGAGAAGAAATATTTCTCTCATTTAAGTATGTGTAAGGCAGATGTTACTACAATTTCTGGTAGTAGTAATTTAATTGAAGGCTCTGGAAGAGCTACTATAACTCTGCCTAAGGGAACAATACTTATTATAGAGAATGCAATGTTCTCCTCCAAGTCCAAGAGGAACTTGTTGAGTTTTAAAGATATCCATCGGAATGGATATCATATTGAGACAATAGATGAGAATAATCTTGAATATCTCATCATTACCAAAAATGTCTCTGGCCAGAAAAGGGCTATTGAGAAGTTCCCATCTTTGTCTTGTGGCCTGTATTGGACAAGAATTAGTGCAATTGAGGCACATTCTATTGTAAACCAAAAGGTTACCGATTCCAATACTTTTGTACTTTGGCATGATCGATTGGGACACCCTGGATCAATTATGATGAGACGAATTATAGAAAACTCAAATGGGCATCCATTAAAGAATTTAAAGATTCTTTTAAATGATGAATTTTCTTGCACTTTTTGTTATCAAGGCAAGTTAATTATTAGACCATCACCAAAGAAGGTTGGTATTGAGTCCCCTGCGTTTTTGGAACGTATACAAAGGGACATTTGTGGACCTATTCACCCACCTAGTTGGTCGTTTAGATATTTTATGGTCTTAATGGACGCATCTTCTAGATGGTCCCATGTGTGCCTATTGTCATCTCGCAACCTCGCGTTTGCAAAATTAATGGCACAAATAATTCGATTACGGCACAATTTCCCGATAATCCAATTAAGTCTATTAGACTTGATAATGCTGCTGAGTTTTCATCCCAAGCATTTATATGATTATTGCTTATCAATTGGGATAAAAGTGGAACATCCTGTAGCTCATGTTCACACTCAAAATGGTCTTGCAGAGTCTTTAATTAAACGTCTGCAATTGATAGCAAGACCGTTACTCATGAAAACGAGGCTGCCCACTTCTGTTTGGGGTCACGCCATTTTGCATGCAGCAATGCTAGTTCGTCTCAGACCGACAAATTATCATAAATATTTCCCGTTGCAATTAGTTTTGGGTCATGAACCTAATATATCCCATTTAAGAATTTTTGGATGCGCAGTATATGTGCCTGTAGCACCACTATATCGCACCAAAATGGGTCCGCAAAGAAGGTTAGGAATATATGTTGGGTTTGAATCGCCCTCCATAATTCGCTACCTCGAAACATTGACGGGGGATTTGTTTACTGCACGATTTGCAGACTGTCGATTCGATGAGACACTCTTCCCAAAATTAGGGGGAGAAGTTGGTGAAACCAAACGGGAAATTTTGTGGAAAAATCCATCATTATCTCATCTTGATCCACGTGCCTCTATTTGTGAAAAAGAGGTGCAAAAGATTATCCATTTACAAAGAATAGCAAATCAAATGCCAGACGCATTTACGGATTTGAAAAGGATAACAAAATCACATATCCCTGCAGAGAATGTTCCAATCCGTATTGACGTCCCTATTGGATAATCTTCTAGTGTCATAGCTAATGAGTTGAAAGCACGCCTAAAACGTGGCAGACCATTGAGTTCCAAAGATCGAAATCCTAGAAAAAGGAAAACAAATGATCAAAATGACACTACGAAAGAATCTCGTGAAGAAATCCACGATTCAATAAATTATGAGATTCATGAGGAATCCACTGAGCCCGGGGCTCAAGAAAATAAGGAACTATCAATAAATCCAGTCGATATTGAGACAAATTTGACTCGAGTGGATATAGTGGTGGATTATGTCTTTGCATATAATGTTGCATCTAGCATTATGCAAGAAAGTGAGGATCTTGAACCTCAATCTGTTGGAGAATGTCGACAAAGACTTGATTGGCCAAAATGGCAAGAAGCAATCCAATCAGAGTTGAATTCGCTTGCAAAACGTGAAGTTTTTGGGCCTATAGTCCAAACACCTAATGGTGTTAAGCCTGTTGGCTATAAATGGGTCTTTGTACACAAGAGAAATGAGAAAAACGAGGTACAAAGATATAAGGCACGCCTTGTTGCACAAGGATTTTCACAAAGGCCTGGTGTCGATTATGAAGAGATATATTCACCCGTTATGGATGCTATAACATTCCTTTTTCTCATTAGTTTTGCTGTCCATAAAAAGCTTGACATGTATTTAATGGATGTGGTTACCGCCTACCTTTATGGCTCACTTGATAATGAGATATACATGAAAATTCCCGAGGGATTTAAAATGCCTAACGCACATAATTCAAAATCTCGGAAAATGTTTTCAATCAAACTGCAAAGATCTTTGTATGGTCTAAAGCAATCAGGACGAATGTGGTATAATCGTCTTAGTGAGTATTTATTAAAGGAAGGCTATATAAATGATGCCATTTGCCCATGTGTTTTTATAAAGAAAACAACATCGGAATTTGTTGTACTTGCCGTATATGTTGATGACATAAACCTTATTGGAACTCCTATAGAACTCCAAAAGGCAATTGATTATTTAAAAAAGGAATTCGAGATGAAAGATCTCGGAAAGACAAAATTATGTCTTGGTTTGCAAATTGAACATTTGGCAAACGGAATATTTATTCATCAATATGCCTACATAGAAAAGGTATTGAAACGGTTTTACATGGATGGAGCACATCCATTAAGTACTCCGATGGTTGTTTGATCACTTGATGTGAATAAGGATCCATTCCGACCTCAAGAAGAGAATAAGGAGCTACTTGGTCCTGAAGTACCATATCTTAGTGCAATTGGTGCACTAATGTATCTTGCCAATACTACAAGGCCTGACATAACTTTTTCAGTTAATGTCTTAGCAAGAATAGCTCTGCTCCCACAAGGAGACATTGGAATGGGATCAAACACATATTGCGGTATCTAAAAGGGACTACCGATATGGGCTTATTTTATGGCAACAATTGCAGTCCCGATCTTGTTGGTTATGCTGATGCTGGGTATTTATCTGACCCACACAAGGCTCGGTCTCAAACAGGTTATGTATTTACCTGTGGAGGCACTGCCATATCTTGGCGATCGACTAAGCAATCAATTGTGGCTACTTCATCTACTCATGCTGAGATAATTGTTATTCATGAAGCAAGTGGAGAGTGTGTGTGGTTGAGGTCTATAATACATCTTATTCGAGATAAATGTGGTTTGAAATGTGATAAGTTACCCACAATTTTGTATGAAGATAATGCAGCATGCATAGCTCAATTGAAGGGAGGATTCATAAAAGGAGATAGGACAAAGCACATTTCACCAAAGTTATTTTTCACACATGATCTTCAAAAGAATGGTGATATTAATGTGCAACAGATTCGTTCAAGTGATAATATGGCTGATTTGTTCACAAAATCTCCACCAACGTCAACCTTCAAGAAGCTAGTGTACAAGATCGGGATGCGAAGGCTAAAGGATGTGAATTGACGCTCTCATCAGGGGGAGTTAATGCGTGTTGCACTCTTTTTCCCTTACAAGGTTTTGTCCAACTGGGTTTTCCTTGCAAGGTTTTTAACGAGGCAACCAATAGGCGCATTTCTAAACATGTGCACTCTTTTTCCTTTTCTAGAATTTTTTTCCCATTGGGTTTTCTTTTAGTTAAGGTTTTAACGAGGCACATTATCTGTTGAATAGACATTCAGGGGGAGTGTTATAAATAGAATCCTATTTATGGTGAATGTCCATTTTTAGAGAGATTCTAGGGTTTATTACTTGGTGGCTAAGTCACCATCTCCCTATAAATAGAGGGTTATACTCCATTGTAATTCATCCCAAATCAATAGGAATTTCCTCTCCCTACTTTTCTCTGCAATACTATTCTTCTTCTTTTATTGTTTCATAACACATAATATAAAAGTACTAAGTCATGCTAAAATAAGTAGACTAATAAGGGAGTATTAATTACATGACTAAACACTAAAGAAAAAATAAAAATAGGTTATGCAGTTTTATCTAAATCATTACAAAATAAAAAATATATATTCAATATATTGTCATTCCTAGTATTAAATTGAATGTCTTTTGTTAGCATTAGTATTGATTTGGTTTTGGTTTGGGCTTTTGTTAGTATTTGAGTTGCTAATATTAATGGCTATAAAACTTATTGGAACATTCAAAAGTTCTAAGTCCAACCTTGAAATAATACCTTAAAAGATAAAATTATGAAAAAGTTTAAGAAATATTTATAAATTATATCACAATAAGTATATTTATATAGTAAATATATCTAAAAAATTTATATATGTAATGTCGGGTTGGTTTGGTTTCGGTTTGACTTTTTTTAGTTAAAATCTAGCCAAACCAATTATGGTCGAGTTTTTTTTCCAACATCAAACTATAGTCGGGTTTTTTTCACGGTTTGACTCGGATTATCGGGTTGGTAGGATTTGTCGGTTTCCTTTGTACAGGGGCGGATCCACACTTAGCGAAGCGGTGTCACGCGACACCGCTTCGTCGAAATTTTGTACTAATTATATCTGTTAATATTGTGAGAAAACGGATAAGTTGGAAAAAGTGACACCATTTGACATAAATTGTCTCTTGGTTTGTTGGTTATGTACTTGATTTTGCTCTAAGAGGTCAAAGGTTCAAACCTTAACTAGCACATCTTTTTTGCAAATATTTGAGAGAGCCTCTGTGGTTAAAAATAGTGATGAAGTAGAATTGAACTCATGACCTTTTCTGCTTAAAATTCAACAAAACCAATAGACTAAGATTATTTCTTGTTTAGAAGTATGATAATTAACACTATTATTCCTGTTCTTCTATATAATTTGACACCGCTTACAAAAATTCCTGTGTACGCCCCTGCCTTTGTACATCCCTAGCTAAAGGTTGTCATCTCCTATAATTCACATGAATGTTTTAAATGGTGCTCTCAATCTTGATTAATTTTTTATTGTGTCCATAATTATCTCTCTTTCTCTCCTGATTTCGTTCTAAAAATATGGCATATCTTGAAATGATCTTTATGGTAGATGTGTTTGACTTCCATTTATTTAATCTTCCAGTCATGAGTTGCTTTAATACCGAATCCTAATTATGTTTTGTGGTGAAAAGTGAAAACAATGGATGACATGCATGATATTTTAAAATTTGTTCTTTCAACTCAGAATCTACGACTAAAAAATTCTTGATCCATCACTCTATGCTTTCATTTGGCCAACTTGAAATTTCGGAGTTACCTGGAAAATATATTCATATTTGATAACCGCATATCAAGCAGAGTTTTTTTTTTTTTTTGGTTGGAAAGATAATCTTCTTATATAAACTTAAAGTAAGTCAACACACATAGTTAGCCGATGCACTAGAGGCATCAGATTACAAAACTTTCCCAAACGGGAGTCCTGAACATAAGCAGTAGCACACGTAGGGTGCAAACTATTACTAAGTAAGAACGGACTATTACACAAGATACTACTATTACACACATTAGTTGTCTCAGAAACAAAGGTTCAGTCAACCTAGTACTATCCCAAATAAGCCTTCGTTGATGGATTCCTTGCTGATCCTGTTCAAAAAGGTTGTTGACAAAAAGTGGTGGATGTCCAAAAAATATGCATCGTTCCTTCAGCTCCATGGCTCCATATGATGCTAATATATCTGCTACACAGTTTTGCTCTCTGTAGACATGTTGCAGGGATGGACTATCCAACTGTTGGAGCAAACACCTGCAATCGTTTATAATGTTAGTATACTTCATAAATGGGAAATCGAACATACCTATTATTGTACGAGCATCCGTCTCAATGATGAGCGGTGTGAGATGTTGGTGTATAGCAATTTTGAGACCCATGAGTAGTGCAAGCAGTTCTGTCTGAGTTGGTGTACTCTCTTGTACTGTTCCTGCAAAACCTAATATCCATTGTCCTTGACTGTTTCGAAAAACACCTCCAATGCCATATTTTTCCTTCCCTAGGAACACGACCCATCAATATTTAGTTCAATAAAAGGTTGAGCAGGTGGGTGCCATTTTATGTAACAAGGTGTTGAAGGAGATTTTTTTTTGGTGGGATTCGTCAAGAAGTAAAATTCAGCTGCATTGTTTATAATATGAGAGATATTTAAGTAATATTTTTGAGTATAAAAAAGACGCTTATTTCTGGCCATCCAAATATGCCACAAAGTAAAAGGAATTAATGTTGTAGCTAGTACATTGTAAGGATTATAGGGTGAAGTTGTGTGTATGAGTTGATGTAACCAGCTAATGTTGTGATGATTTTGTGTATAAGGAACAAAAGTAGTCATAGGTATCCCAAGATTATTCCATAACGGGGTTATGTTTGGGCAAGTGAAAAATAAATGTTGTATTGTTTCATCTTCATTATTGCATTGCTTGCATACATTTGATGGTATTAATCCTAACCTTGACGAATAAGAAGCTGTTGGCAGTCTATTATGAGTGACTAACCATAGGAAAAATTTTAATTTTGGTGGAATGTGCAGTTTCCACATCCAGCCATAGGAGTGTGTATGCGGCATATTCGTTTGAGAATCTGAAACTAAAGCATTGTATATTGATTTAGTGGTAAATAAGACATTTTCATTGAGCCCCCAGTAAATCTGGTCCGGAATTAGTGGTGTTGAAGGCATATAGATGTTGGTAATTTGAGAAGACAAAGTGGGTGGCAAATGAAAAGGTAAATTACCTAGATGCCAAACATTGTTATGGTAGTAACTGGCTACTACTTTTTTGTCCTCATAATTTGGCAATGGTCCCTGGATATAGCTACGCATTGTTTGATTATGGGTGATCCAGGGGTCATTCCAAAAATTAACATGTTGCCCCATGGAGAGGTTCCACCTAACACCTAATTGGCAATAGGACCAGGCTCTAGTAATGTGCTTCCATGTAGTCGAACCTTTAAGTGTGTTGGATTTTTGAGGCCTTATGTTTGCATGTAAGAGTATTTGTGCCCACCATAGATGGGAATTTTGGAATAATCTCCATGCTAATCCAGCATGTAGTGACTTATTTTTAACACTTAGGTTTTGGATACCCAAGCCTCCTTGTTGGGTAGGTTGTGTGACCTGTGACCATTTGACTAGGTGAAGCTTTTTTTTTTGTGGTGTAGTACCACAAAGAAAATTTCGTTGATACCTATTTAGGTAAGTTATTATGTATTCAGGGATTTTGATATACTGCATTAAGTGATTAGGAAGATGGTTTAGAGTCGATTTTATAAGAGTTATTCTACCTGCCCTTGATAGAAAAGCTGTTTTCCAGCCTTGTAGTTTGTTTTTAAAATTGTCCAGTAGAAATTGAAAGTCTCTTTTACAAGGTCTCTTTGTAAAAATAGGAAAACCCAGGTAGTTACCAAAACTATTCCCCTCCTTTATTTGAAAAAGTTGTTCTATAACTTGTCTAATAGATTGCTCACAGTTACTAGAGAAATATATTTTTGATTTGGTAAAATTTATGGTCTGACCAGATTGGTACGTAAACTCCTTAAGTTTATTAATAACTGCCTCACATGTATTTGGTGTTATTTGAGAAGTGAGGATGATATCATCTGCAAAGAACAGATCAGATATTTGTGGTCCATTATTTGACATTGTGAGTGGTATCCATTGTCTGTAATCAACAGCAGTATTGATACGGCGTGATAGCATTTCTAGGCAAAGAATAAACAAATAGGGTGAGAGAGGGTCACCCTGCCTAATACCTCTTGTAGGGGTAAAATAGTCCGATGGGCTTCCGTTAATTAAAATGAAAGTACTAGTCGTCGTAACGCAGGACATGATAAGCTTGATGATATTTTTAGGGAAATTTAAGGAGACTAGAGTGTCACGAATGAAGGACCATTCTAACTTGTTGAATGCCTTTTCAAGGTCTAGTTTTAGAAGCATATTCAGTTGATGTCCTTTCCTCTTTTGAAGACTATGTAATATTTCTTGCACAATTAACGCATTATCAGCCGCTCTCCTATTTTTCATGAAGCTAGACTGAGTAGGATGAATTATACGCTCAAGTAATGGTTTTATTCTATTTACTAGTATTTTCGTTACCACTTTGTAATTAGTGTTACACAGACTGATAGGTCTATATTGAGAGATCATTGAGGCATTATCATTTTTAGGGATGAAACAAACTAGAGTGGTGTTAATAGAGGGTTCAATACAAAAATCGCTAAACACTTGATGACGGAACTTTTTTACAGAATCACCTATAATATTCAAATATTTTTGGTAGAACAAAGGGTGGAGACCATCCGGTCCAGGTGCTTTCAGAGGTTGAAAGGAATATATAGCATTGATGATTTCCTCATCCTTTAAGGCCTGAACTAAACACTGATTGTCGTCACTAGTTAGAACATTATAGAGAAATACTGTGTTGTTAGGTATAGATGTATCTCTAGTTGTCGTGAATAAATGATTGTAGAATTGTGTAATGTGTTCTTTTATTTGATGTGGATCGTTGATCCAATTTCCCCCTAGATCTTGAATATTAGTGATCCTATTTTGTTTTCTACGATTTATAGTTGATAAGTGGAAAAATTTTGTATTTGCATCCCCATTATTAAGCCAATTTATGCGGGATTTTAACTTTCAGAAGTCCTCCTCTAGGATTAGTATGTGCTTAAATTCCAGGATGAGTTCTTGTTCTAATTTTTGCAAAAATATACTAGTAGGATATTGTATTGAAGCTTGGAGACCACCTAGTCGAGCTAATATTTTATTTTTCCTTTTAAATAAATTACCAAAAGTAGAACTATTCCAATCCTGAACTATTTTTGTGAACTTACTAATAGCAGGTAATAATTTTAGATTATCCATCCAGGCCTGCTTGACCACAGATGGAAAAGTTGGGTGTGAAGTCCAGATTGTTTCAAATCTAAATAATTTTTTCCTAGAAAGTGTCCTATGATGTAGTTCAATTTTTACAGGACAATGGTCTGAGTGAGTTCGTGGAAGATGAGTGACCAGTACATCAGGGAAATTGTTTATCCAGCTATAATTTGCAACTACACGATCAATACGTTCTAATATATTAGCTGTGTTGTGTCTCCCATTGGTCCAAGTGTAGCGGCTTCCTTTATATCTTAAGTCTATCAAATGACAATAATTAAAACAGTCTAGTAGTTTATTTGAACGTGACATATTTATTGGCAGTCCCCCAAATTTATCACATGCATGTGTTATATCGTTGAAATCCCCTCCTATAATCCATGGTCCCTTATAATTATCATACACAGTCATTAAATTTTCCCATAGTGCTTTTCTATTTATTAGGTCAGTGCTAGCATGTATTGTTGTAAACAAAAATGTAAATGGCAAAGGGCGCACCTGTATGTGGCAGTGCACCTCCTGGGCAGTAGTAGCTACTGGTTCAATAGTAAGTACGTTGGAGAGCCATAATAGAGCTATTCCCCCAGATTGCCCTATCGCAGCCACCTCAATGAGTCCTGTGAAGTTGAAATCATCCTTTATATGTTGATGAGTTTGGCAATGATTCTCGAGTAGCACAACCATAGCAGGCCTGTTGTAATCAAGAAGTGAACGGAAGTTCCTTCTGAAGTCAGCTGATTGTGCTCCTCTGCAATTCCAAATTATAATATTCATATTATAGTTTTCTGTTTCAAGGAAGCTGCTCCTTGGATTCCTCCAGTTGTTGCTGCTCTCCCCTGGCCTCAGCCTGAAAGTTGGTAGCAGGAGTATGGCATATTTTCCGACGTCTGGATTTGATGTGGACCTGATTCTCAATGAAACCTTCATCAGTCGTTAAGGACACCTTATGTAAATTTTTTCTTTCGTATTGTTCTTTCTGGACAAATATTTTTATCCCATCCAGGCATGCATGCACTGGCCTTGTCTCCCTGTTGTAGACGATGGCTGCTTCGAGTTCTTCTTGGAAATTGTCGTCTTGTTCTGGTGAGTTGTGAGGATGAGGGGGTGACTGGGCTGGTGATGTTGGTGGTGTTGGTGGTGGTGTCTGATCCAGTAGCGGTAACTGTGGCTGGGGAAGAAAATAGGGTTGTATCCATGGGGTTGCTATAGTTGGAGTTGGATAGAAAGGAAGATGTACTCGATGTGGGGATAGATGAGTTGGATCCCAAGTTGGAGTTGGGAGGTTTAGTGGTTGGTAAGGGGCAATATGGGGTGCATGCATGAGAGCCCAGTGATATCTCCCGTATGCATTGGTCCCTATTCTCATCCCCTCCGTAACTATTTGGGCTAGATCCCTTGGGTTGTTTATCAAAAGTGTCACCTCCTGGTGATTGATCTCCATTGTGACTGTTAACGTATGATCTTGTAAACCCATCTCTAGCCATGAGACTGGGGTTGGTGTGGTTGGAGGACTCTGTGTTGTGTAAATGATGGAATGAGGTTCCATTATCAGGTGTGGTGGTGGAAGTGAGTGTGGTGTTGGTGCTACAATGTGGTGGAGATGGTGTGTGTTTTGCCTGAGTTGATGCTGTGAGGGAACTCTGATGTGTTGAAGAGATGGTGGAAACACCTTGTAACTTAATTGTAGGAAATGGTGGATTTATGGAGTGTAGTGTTTCTAAGATTGGATTGAGAAGTGGGCATGCAGCTATGTTAGTGGTAGATAGGAGCGGTGTGATTGATGCAGTTGGATTGTGTGTAGGTGATAGTGGTGTAGAAAGATCAGATGAAATCTCAGTATTGCCTATTTGCATGGCTTGTGTGTTAGGGTTTTTGGTGTACGTAATTTCATTGTTTAGGTCGGTCAAAGATGTTTTGTTTGTTATGTTTGATTTAGGTGAGAGATCATGTCCTACATTAGATACAGAGGTGATGTTTGTGTTTTTTTGATTTACTGGCACGTGAGATTTTGCAACGTGTCTGTGTGCATGTGTTGATGTAACTATGGAATGATTAGTTTGACCTAATGGAACCGAGTGGACCAATTGTGGTAGGGGTATGTGTGTGGGAGTAGGTTTATAGGTGGTTGTCATTGGCGGTTGTTTAAGAGGTGGTTGATTATCATTATAGTCTAATTGATTTAACAAATTATATTTATTATTTGTCTTTAACGAATGATTAACCAAAACCTCCTTTTTATTGATATTAGAATTAGTGAGAGGTTGTCCCAGGGATAGATTAGTAAAAGGAAGAGTATTAGCAGTAGGTAAATTTTTTAAAACATTAGCATGCATACCTGGGTTGCGTGTGGACTGTGCTTGTGCTTGTAGTTCTGCCATGTCTGCATGTTGATTTCCTTTGAGTGCATTATTTCCTCTGCTGGATTTCTTTGGAAATTGTACTGTTTTCCAGTCATCTGCGATATTTTGAGTAGTAGTTGTATTGCTATGATCTATAGTAGGTGAAGGCTTTGAACTTTGTTCATTGTGTGAGTATGTGCAAAACCGTTGATTATGCCTCATTCTGCCACATTTTGTGCATAATAGATTGAGGCTCTCATATAAAATGGTCTGCTTGTGGTTGCCAATAAAAACATGTATTTTTAAGGGTTGGTCTAATGGTACTTGTACACATAATCGGGCATATCTTCCTCTTGTTGTTGTGGAAGTGCATGTATCCACTGTTAATAATTTCCCAATCTTATTGCCCACTTGTTGTAATATTTTTAGATCGTAAAACTCAGTGGGTAACTCAGGTAATCTTAGCCATATAGCAGAGTAGGTTAATTTTGTTTCGGATGCCATGAACTTTGGCTCCCATTGGCGTACTGATAGAAAATGGTTTAAGATGAACCAGGGTCCATCTTGTACAGCATGGTTCTTGTTTTCCTCATTTTGAAATTTAAGTAAATAAAAGTCAGATCCCAAATCTATCAGTGATAGGTTTTTCGTTGGTTTCCATAGGTTATATATTTTCTGCCTAAGCAGATCATGGCCAATTCTTCGACCATATAACTTTATAATAACGGCATGTTGCCATGGTTTATAGATTCTTGCCTTTTCCACTGTAGATAGAGGAATAAATATGTTTGGGTCAGTGGGAGCATCTAGTTCATCGGTAAAGGCTAGTGATGTTGAAGATGCATATCCATGTTAGTTGTTGAAGTAGTCATATTTGTCAAAGTTAGAGTAGAGAGATATGTTTTCGAAGCAGTGTTTTTTCCTTCCATGTGGTGAGCTGTGTCAATGTTCATATCATTTTCTAGTAGTGGGAGAGTTGCTGGGGAAGTTGGGCAGTTGAAGGAGATGGGATTCATGTTGGTATCTGGTGGCTTCGGAGGAACTGGGGATGAAGATGGAGATATTGTAGTTGAGGGTTTCATGGAGAAGCTCTTGTATCTTTTGGAGAGTTAGTTGTTGTTGTTGTTGTTGTTGTTGTTGTTGTTGTTGTTGTTGTTGTTGTTGTTATTATTATTATTATTATTATTATTATTATTATTATTATTACAACTACTATGCCACGTAATTGCTTTTTGAAGAGTTAACATGTCTTAGGGCATCTCCGAGGATGCACTATTTTTTGCACCAAATCTAAATTTGGTGTAAAATTTGGTATTTTTTGCTCCAATGGAACACCAAATCTTGCACCATTATAGTGCGTGAATAGTGTCGATTTGATTTAATATTATTTTATTCATCTTTTTGTTTTTTGGACTTTTAATTATCATATATTGTGTATATAATTAATTTTTATATTAAGATCTTTATAATTTTAATTTTATATCCTATTTTTTTGATATATTAATTTTTGTATATATTATATTTATATAAAATTATAGGTTAATTTATTATTATTATAATTGTATAAAAAGAAATATAACCATTATTTAAAAATGAAAAAAGCAAATGTAAGATATCTAATGTTGCTAAAATTAAAAAGTAAAAACTAAAATTTAAAAAAAAATTAACAATACATAAAATAAAAATACATTATAATTAAAAGTACATAAAATGAGGATACATTAAAATTGAAATTACATTAAAAAACATAAAACATAAGTTTAGTAATCCGCTATGTCATTTCCAGGTGCACCAAAATTACCAAAAAACTGAGAGAACGGGGGTAGAAGATTATTGTGCTTGTGGTTGTTGAAATAGTTGACATCTTTTATCGATTATTCGTTTTTGTTCTTGTCGCAAAAATTCACGAAGATTTGGATCGTCAATGGAATTCAAGTTCGTCAATAAACTTTTATCTTCTTTGTATTCTTTTTGTCTCGAAGCTTCATTTCTTGAGTTACTTGACTTTTCCATCGCCTCAACAAGCCGACTATTTTCCGATTGCATCATTTTCATGTAATCTTCATCAATTGGTCTCTTCAATTTTTCTTTCTTTACCCCAATAGGTCGTTGTGATAATGTGGCCTCACCGATTTGAATAATTTTTAGCTTGACACAAAAGAATTAAGGATAAAGATGCGCGTTTCGCACTTCGTAATGCATTAATCGAGCATTTATGGGAGAATAGAGGCGAAAGTTGAATATTTATGTGGTACTTAAATTAAATTTGACTATGATGTAATATTTATTTAATTATCTTTTATCAATGATTTCACTTTTAGTTGATTTATCCTTTAAAATAATTTTGTAAGAAATGATTATATAAGCGGTGAATGTGAACTATATGTGATGAATATGAAAAAAAAGAAAAAAAGATAGAATTTGTTTGAAGGAAATAAAAAATAAAATTTAAATAGAAGATAATAATATAATATAGAAGAGAGAAGAAATATTCTTTTTTAATGTAAAAAATGATGTAATGGTTGGAGTAAATTTGATGTTACATTATTTTGATGTAAAATTTGGTGTTAGGGTCAGAGATGGTCTTACGTCTCCATTATATATTATGTTTCTGGCACCCTATTTGTACATTTCAACAGAATAGTTACTACAAATCATGTGAGACGCATGTGTGATAATTTGCTAATGTTCAGATGTTACTTAGTAACTGATTGAAACAGTACCACGAGATTCCAAACTTCCAATCTAGTACAGAATTTTACAGTCCACAAGTTTGTTTGCTACTTGGCATCTATCAATTGCGTGGAAAGATTTCATTTTTGTTCACGCTACTTTGATCGATAACATAGTTGTGGACAACATTAATTGTATTAAACATAAATGGCCTACATAATATTGAGATACAAAAAGTAATTGTATTTCCAAATGCTATATACAATTACTATTTCACTGAGCATGCAAATCCGTTTGGCTATAGATTTTAGTTTTAAAATTTGAAATAATATTTGAAGATTGTTTCAAATAACTGGTTGTTCATTAAATAGTTATATTATTCAATTTCAAAATTGAAATGTAGAATTTGAAGTTTGAAAAATAGGTTTTAGGGGTCTTCAAGCTTTTTCAAGTTTTCACTTACAAAATTTCAAATTCATTTTCATATCCAAATCTAACTTCAACTCCCAAATACCTTTTTCTAACTTCAACATCGATACTATTTTTTTTTTTTGGAATTTTTACATTCCTCTGCCACATAGGAAACCTTATTACCCTCAATGTTTAAGGTTTGACTTAATTACACTTAGTATATTAAATTATCAATTCTATACCATAACTAATTAAGGGTATAATTAATTATACATTTTTTACTCCTTAATTAAAGGAATCTGTATATCCCAGTATCCCCACTCATCCCACGTTTCTCTCTCCTAACCTCTCAGCCCCACTCACGTTTTACCAATACCCACGTTCTTTTTACCATTTTCCATCTTCTGAAACCAAATTCTCCCTCTAAATTCACGTAAAATTGAAGAAACCCTTCAACAAAGTTGGTTCCCCATTCTACTCCAGTTGAAGTTCATCAATGAAGAACAACAAAGCTTCGAAACAAAGTCCTAAAAAATCAGCAGTAGCCGATATACCCTCATTTGATTTGGGTGTGTTATCACCAAAATCACCCAAAAAGCAAGGCAAATCTCCACATGCAATTGCAGAGACTACTCATAGTTCCTCTTCCCGACAAATCAGAGCCGAGATGAGAACCAAACAAAAACATGATGTAGATGTTGGAGAAACTTCTACACCAGGCAAACAAGTCAAACGAAAAGGAAAAGAGATTTTGGTAGACGACGACTTTGTAGAAGAGGTCCCTAATCTTCAAACAGGAAAGAAAGCAAAGGTGTCTCCTGGTTCGAAAAATCCAAAAATGAAGAAACATTCAAAAAAACACCCTAAAATTGTTCGGAACCAATCATTGGTGAAGGTAAACATTTATTAGTTTCGTTTCTAATCTTTTAGTTTGATTTAGGATGGTAAAATCTGTGTTATACGTTTTTTAGACAACTGTAGAGTAATTGTCTTAATTTTGAAGATTATTTGTAGTTGTGATGTTCTGCCTTTATAGTTGTAGATATTTTGTAGTTATATTGTTAGGTAACTTGTACAATTTGAAGCAGAATTGTAGTTATCTTTTGTTGCTGCCTTTTTGTAGAAAATGCTTTAAATTGTAGATATTATGCAATCATTTGTAGTTATGTTGTAGATAAAATGTAGATGAATGTATCCTTTTTATGCATTTTATTAATGTGAAATAATTTATTATTTGTGCAGAATGGACACTTTTTTGCCCCACATAATGTTGATTATGGGGTGCTTAGATTCCACACTTTGTGTGATCCTAGCATTCCTAGCCAGATTAAAGAGCTTCTATCCTCAAATGGGTTGAAGCTTTTCAAAAAGACGTGTTTTGGATACTTACTGTCTCTTCCCACCATATGCATGCAAAACCAAGCCATTCATCTTCTGATGAAGTATGAATTGACCAAATCAAATGCATCATATTTTTCTGTACAGTTAAAGGGTGAAACATTAAATTTTGGATTGAGTGAGTTTGCATTAATTACTGGTCTAAGATGTGTTACCCAGGTTACTGATTTTGGTTATACTCCCACTTATGTTAGCAAAATAATGAGCAGTTATTTTCCTAACAAATTAAGAGTGGAGAAGTTTTATTTGAAACAGATAGTAACCACTAGATCCTGGGTAAACGATGAGGATGCGGTGAAGTTGTGCATCCTTTATCTTTTAGAATTTTTCATTTGTCCTTCGGACAAAGATCATGTTACCTACCCTCTTAACATATCGAGAAACCTATTACCGACCCTCTTAACATTCAGTGGATCGTTGGATAGATTCCATAGGAAAAAGAAGGATCACTGTAAAAAATCTATTCTCTCTTTCTATGCATTTAATTCTTTTTTTATTTCTAATCATTTGGTAAATATTTAAAAAAAAATTGTGTTCTGCAGCGATTGTGGTGTATTTGTTGCTGCCTTTGCGGAGTATGTTAGCCTTGGAGATTTGTCAATTCCCGCAGAAGACCTTTCTGATATTGACCAACATCGTAGACGCTATGGAGCGCTCCTATGGGACTATGATACAAAGAAGCAGGAAGATGGGTCAATCAGTGAAAGTGAGGTTACAGGCAGACTAGCAAGGAGGAAGGGTGCACCTGCATTGAATGAGAAAACAAGAGTCCAAAGAAAGAAGAAGTAGTGTCATGTATATGTAATTTAGTTGATGCTAGTTTGTAGGAGAAGTATAGTACACAACTTTCTGAACAATTCATTTGTGTTTTTATTGTAGCTGACCTTTTGTTTTGTTAATTTCTATCCAGTTTAGTAGTTCACTTGAAAATAACTTGGTGGTTTTATCTCCAGTTGTTTAATATTTACAACACTTGGTCTTCATTATCTTAAACGTAGTTATTATGTTGTTAGAATACAAATTATCTACAAAAAATCTTCAAATTATCTACAATCTGGAAACACTGAATGTTGAGATTGTATATAATTTTATAGTTGAATATGTATATAATTTGTAGGGAATACCTCCACTTGTATTTAATTTCTGTATATAACTGTCAGTTCAAGTTAAATTAATCTTTTTTAACTTGTAGTTATATTGTAGATAATAAATATTAACTACTATGTACAGAATGTCAAAAATGGAGGTAGATGCTTGACACAATACAAAAAAACATGTTAACAAACACAGAAACAAATTGAAATTAACTACATTATGATCTTTAAAAACTTAAACGATTACATACAAAATTCTGTTAACTTGAACACACTAACAATTATTTTGAAATACTATTCTAACTACATGATATTTATTTCTTTTTGGGCGCATTCTTGCAAGATCTTTTGTTATGCCCTTCACCTCCGCAGTTGCCACATGACACCTTGTACTTCTTTGACTTTAGTTCATCATATGTTTTGTATCTTTCCTTTTGAGGTCTTCCTGGCTGTCTTTTCTCTCCCGTAGGTGGATTTACTACTTTATCAGATATATGTTGTGGCACATTCCATTTGCTTTCATCAGGAAGGGGATTTACTGGTATTTCATACGTACGCAGTAGGCTCTCCTTTGTGCAATACGGAGAGCAATAGTTTTCATAAGTTTCATTCCTGTGCCTTAAAGCTGCCAAAGCATGCGCACATGGAAGTTCATCAAGTTGGAACTGGCCACAGCTACATTTCTTGCTTTCAAGACACACAATGTACCGCTTCACACCATCTATCACGGTATGGATATGATCTGTTGAAGCCCTCACCTACAATTACATAACAAACAGAAAGAAAAATATTTACAATCATAAAATAGATTATATATAAATTATCTACAATCTACAAATTAACTACAATTTGTCTACAATTTATCTACAATCTGGAAACACTGTATATTAAAATATTATTTTTCTGCACCAAATAAGCACATCTTACCCTAAGTTTCTGAGATAATGTTCTGTTGTTCTCCAATTCTTTGTTGAATTTGGACCCAAGGAATGTGAAAGTACCCTTTGCCTTCAATAACTTCTCGTTCGTCCAACGTTCAAGAAGTGTCCTCATATACTCTAATAGGTCAAATATTGGCAGCTCACTTGCATCTTTTGTTACAACATTCGATGACTCTGCAATGTTTGATGTCATAGTCCAAGTTCTATTCACTGTTGCATGTACTCTTGACCATCTATGATAGCCAATATCATAGAGGTGTGATTTAACACGTGGGTCTATCTCTTCAATCTTCGACATTCTTTCATTAAATTCATCCAGAGTGTATGACCGTGTTGTAGCAAAGTACAATTCATTTAATTGTAGATGACCCTTCTTGAACTTTGCCCTTATATTTGTCCAAATATGCCACATGCAAGAGTAGTGTGGCACGCCCGGATAGACAATTGATGTTGCCTTCAGGATACTCTCATTCCTATCTGAAACAACACATATTTAAGTTCTTTCACCATATGCTTGCTTGAATTGCTCAAAAAACCACTTCCACGATGCGTCGTTTTCCGAATCAACCACAGCATATGCCAAAGGCAATTGTACCTACATTATTAGTCAAAAAATAATTAACTGGCAGCTTTGAAAATGCATATAAAAACACAAATACATATAAACTACAATATATCTATAAAGTATCTACAATGTATTTACAATTTATAAACTGCCTACAAAATAACTACAATTTTACCTACTGCATCCATTGTGCTTGCTGTCAGCATAATCCCCCTGTAGGCTGACTTTAAGAATGTCCCATCAACCACTACTACTGGTCTACAATATTCCCAACCACTTATTGATGTACAAAGAGCAACAAATGCATATAAGAAGCATTCATATGTTGTCTTCTTCAATTTAACAGCTGAACCAGGATACGTCTTCTCAAGAATATAAAAATATTTTGGTAATTTGCTGTAGGAGTCAGCCGGATGACCTCTCAAAAACTGTAAAGCCTTTTCCTTTGCTCTCCATGCTTGCATGTAGCTTAGGTTCACTCCGTGTTGGGACAACATGTCAGTTTGTATGTCCTTTGGTGTGTAAACTGTCTTAGGATCACAATACTTTGGAATGACCATGTTACCAACTACAACTGCAGTACGTTTACGCTGTATGAATGTATCGTCCATTAAGGTGCATGTGTGTTGTCGGTTGAAACTCCTGATCTTGAACAATGCAGAATCATTAATTGATATTGCCTTGAAGTACCAATTACAGTTTTCTCCAACGCATATAAGCCAGTAGCTACAAAAAAATACATTTATAATACAGGTTATCAATGTAGAGGTAACAAAATGACTGTTTTAACATAAAATAACACATTATACAATATAACTACTTTTCATCTACAATGTTTGAAAAACACATATCACAAGGAAAATACTGTTTATAATGATCTTTTCACCATTAATATCTTCATACCTTCTGTGGCTAGATCTTTTAACCCTGAATTGGTACTTGTGCATGACAGAATAGTGCTTCATTGCAGTTGCAATTGTTTGCTTGTCTTGATACACTTGTCCTTCTTCGATAACACTTTGTGTACCTTCAGTTATTATTTCACTTTGATATTCCTCTATGACGGGAGAGGCTGGCATATCAAGTAACTTTATTGTCCCAGACGAACCTGCATGAAAATAAAGATAAACAGTGTCATTACAATTTTGTAGAATCTTTGTAGATGAATTGTAAATGAAGAGAAAAAATTTGTAGTCAACATTTTTCCCCACATAGATTGTAGTTTAATTATAGTATAAATGTAGTAATTATGTAGATAACCATGAAAACAATATTGCTTTATACATCTAAAACTGATGTGTAGTTTATTTGTAGATAAATATAGGAATTTTATAAATATTACCGTAAAATCAGACTTCCATAGAATTTGAAACATAACAAACCTGCACTTGTGTTCTCATTGGTAACAGTCAATTCCATATTGAAATCTCGTACACTTATAAATAACGGATACAATCCTAAGTTTTTATTCTCCTTTTTTGTCTCAATAAACACACGAACCCCCATATCGTTCCTAATCTCCATTGGAGGACAATTCTCATTCACAATGTATTTGATTTCTATAATTTTTTCCGAAGTATCAATCATTAATTGCTCTGCAATTGTAGAAATCAACATACTGTAACTTGCATCCTCATCGAGCACAATGCCATCAACTTGAAAATCTCTAAATCTTCCATAGCTATCCCAATTCCCATTTAATTGTAGCATGATTGGGATTTTGGACATGATTGCGTGTCGTTGCTGAGGTATTGTTCAATATTTTGTCGCTTTTTTGATTTTTTGGATTAAGAAAGACGAAGAACAGAGTATCGGCAGAATTGATTTCTACAATTTGACTTGAATTTGTTGAATATTTTATCGCTTTTTGATCAGTGGATTGAGGAAAAAAGTCGACGAACTGAGATTTTGCAGAACTGATTTCTACAATTTGATTCGAATTTATTGACGATTTTGTCTTTTTTTAATTTGTGGCTTAAGGAAAAATATTGAAGAACAGAGTTTTTGCAGAAAAGAGTCTATGTAATTTGATTTTAAATTGAAGATAAAGGATTTCCGTTTCAAATTTGATCTGAAAGTCGCTAAATCAATTAGAATATTCTGTTCCTGATTTGTAGCGCGCCTAATTAGGAAGATTCAACTACTAATAATTAATATTTAATGAATGGTATAATAATTGTAGAAAAAGTGTGAACATGGCGGGTAAATTAGAAACTATGCACATATTTGGTAATAAAGTTTCATATATGGTATAGGAAGGAAAAAATCCCATTTTTTCCTTCAAATTTCAACCAAATCATATATGTTGAGCTAAAACGGCCCAAATATACTCTTACTATGACGAGATATTATCCGCTTTGGGCTAAACCCTCACGATTTTTTTCAAAAGACCTTGCAACATTAAGAGACCCCTACACATTATATGTAGACTCCTGATCTTTTCAGCTACCAATGTGGGAACTTTGTTCGTACACCCAACATTATCCAAATACTAACATCAGACAATTTTATCCTATCTTTCTTAGACAAATTAATTAGTGAAAGTTTTCAGTTGTGAGTTGTTTTAACGCATTTTAGGACATCTTTCTTTTTCCCCAAGACAATTTAATCCTATCCTTGTTAGACAAATTAGTGCAAGTTTTCATTTGTGAGTTGTTTTAACTCATTTTAGGACATGGTTTTTCCGCAATACAATTTAATCCTATCATGATTAGACATATGCCACCTTGTATATGTCATAGGAAGTGATATATAGTAGGCACTAAAGAATACTTATCCAATATCTGACCTGTTTCAATATACAAATGAGTGGTATGGCCTTTTGGTGATCCAAATCAATCACACCGCAGTGTATGCCAATTTGAAATAAGTGTATCGCCTCTATTTCCAACTCTAATTAATGGAAGTCAACTAGACAGAAAAGAAAAATTAATGTACGGAAGTTAATTAAACATATCTCAATTAAATTGTGACTCTTAAAATGAAAGTTCTTGATTTTATACGTGTAATAACTACATGTAATTAAGTTTTCTCTCAAAAGGATAAAAGTGAATGATCTAAGGTTCAAATAACGAAGCGACTCATGTACCACTTCATTTCTTCCTCCAATCTATAATCCTCCCTCATAGTTAACTTTGTACTCTCTCCGGTCCACTTTAATTAATTTTTTTGTTGTTTTCATACATATTAAAGAATTTAAATTTTATTATTAATTAATCATCCCTCCGGTCCAAAATAAGTAATTTTTTGATTGTTTTCACACATATTAAGAAACTCAACTTTTAACATTAATTAGCAATAAAATTGACCATACTAACCTTTACTAGCTCTTCACATAAATACTCCTAACATATACTTCAACATTATTTACTCCAAGCGCAATGTAGGGAAAAAAATAATTAATTCAGTCTTGAAATCTGGAAAAATTACTTATTTTGGACCACAAAAAAAAAAGCCAAAAAATCACTTATTATGGACCGGAGGGAGTAATAATTGACCATGTTAACTTTAATTTGTTCATTGAAAATATCACAAATATTCCTAGGATAGTTATTTCAAGGGCAACTTTAAAAAAAAATTAATTTATTTTTGATATCTGAAAAAAATTAAATATATAGATAAAAAAAAAAAGAGCTGCTATTCGGCCAAACTCAGCGTGGCCCAAAAATGACCACACTGGTGAAATACCACTAAAGCCCTTCATTTTATATTTGGCTTAATGGCCATTTTTCCCTCCAAAATTAGTTAATAAATATTGATTATCCCAAAACATTGGTCCCATAAATCATCATTCTCTCATGGGAAGATCAACCAACTTCATATGTATACCTATACTATTATGTATTTATTTTATTTTTAAATAAAATTTATACGGATAGGAAGATCAAAAGCCTTCGTATATGTATACCTATACTATTACGTATTTTTTTTAAAATATAATTTATACGATGGGAAGATCAAAAGTCTAGTATCTATACATAATATTATTTTTTATACTGTATACGAACTTATACCATGCACTTATGTTAAGAAAGCCTTCATTAAACGCATAATTTACCACCCTTCCCCTAATCTAAACATTAATGCTAACCTAGAAACTAGTTTGGAGCCATTAAACATGGAAAATAAAACATACATTGTTTGTAACATATTTTTACGAATATTCAAAGAATAATGCATATTCTTTGAACAGAAAGCTAAAAAATAGATACATAAAAATGTTTACGAATATTTTTAAGATACAAAAATACATTGAAGAATACTTGGAAAATATATTTACGAATATTCAAAGAATAATGCATATTCTTTGAAGAGAAAACTAAAAAAAGATATAAAAATGATATAGCCCGTTGATGAGGTAGTTGTCAAATAGCCGTTTATATAATAGCCGTTTATAATAAGGTCATTCGTATCGACCTATAGCTACCATATAAGTCCATTGACTAATATGGTTGTAGTCATATAACCTATGCTAATTATATCGTTGTGATTCATAGTAATATTGACCGCTTGTATAATAGCCGGTTATATAAATTTCATTCATTAAGGTCATTCGTATCGGCCTATAGAAACCATATAAATCCATTGACTAATATGGTTGTAGTCATATAACCTATGCTAATTATATCGTTGTGATTTCATAGTAATATCGGTTACGACTTAGTATAACTTAGCCGTTCTTAATANCCTCCCCCGGCCTGGGATGTGGCTGCAGCAAAGGGGAAGCAACCCCGCCTGAGCCAAGGTGGTGTACATGCTCATGAACTGAGCCAAAGTCTCCTGGAGCGCTGGAGTAGTAGTGGCAGTAGTAGGTGTGCCAGGTGCCTGGGCTCCGGCTGGATCTGCTGGTGGTACCTCGGCGGCAGCTCGCGCAGGTGCTCTGGCTGTACCACGTGCGCATCCTCGACCTCTCCCCCGACCCCGGCCTCTGACGGCTGCAGTAGGGGGCGCGGGTGCCTGATCATCTCGAGTAGCACGTGTCCTCACCATCTGTGAGAGAATAAAAGTCAGAAGTTTAGAATTGATGTCCAAAATATCGCACGATGAGGAATTCAAATGAAATGAAGATTTTTCCTAACAGTTACATAGCCCCTCGTAGATAAGTACAGACGTCTCCGTACCGATCAGCGAGACCCTAATAAACCGGCTTGTGTTCCGTGACTCCAATGAACCTAGAGCTCTGATCCCAACTTGTCACGACCCCAGTTCACCCTCCATGAACATGTCGTGATGGCACCAAGTTCCTACAACTAGGTAAGCCTAACAGTACGGAATAACAAATTAACATTTGCGGAATAATAATTTAAAACTGAACATACGGAAATAACAACTGTATATGAGGCCACTCAGCCTATACAACTCAAAATATGCGGAAATCTGCAACTAAATCCCAAAACCCGAAAACTCACGGGAAACACAGGCTAATAGAATGTAGTAAACTGCTCTACACCAGAATGTCTAAACAACATGAAAGGAAAGAAAAGGAACTATCTGCTAAAGCCGGAATAGAGTAGAGACTCCTGGTCTGCGAACGTAGCAGATATACCTCAAGTCTCAGCTAGGACTCTCCACCACGAGGATGATACGTCTGGGAGGAAGTACCTGGATCTGCACATGAAAAACATGCGCAGGAAGGGCATGAGTACACCACAGCGGTACTCAGTAAGTGCCAAGCCTAACCTCGGTTGGGTAGTGACGAGGAAGGTCAGGGCCCTACTGAGATAACATAATAAATAATGAGATAACAGAAATAGTTTAAATAAAGTCTACAGCGAGAATCTAAACCAGGTAAATAAGGAAGAACAGTAATAGAAAGCAAAGGTAACAATACACGAAAAACTGCCCTCACAAGGAATAGTAGCCGGGAGATCTCTTGGTATCCCAAGGATCTCTTGGTATCCTCATCATTAACACCGGGGATCTCTCGGTATCCCGAGGATCTCGTAGTATCCTCAATAAGTGAGTCGGGGATCTCTTAGTATCCCGAGGATCTCTTGGTATACTCAATAAGTAAACCGGGGATCTCTTGGTATCCCAATATATATATATATATATATAGAAACACATGTGCCAGGGATTTCTTGGTATCCCGCACCCTCAGTCCAGAATATCTCAAGTACAGAGGGATCTCCCAGGAAGTCGTCTCGTAGTCCCAAATTAAACACACAACAACAACAATTCCTAAATCTTGGAACAATGCTAAAAATCAGGACACGAAGTAGTAAATTATAGCCTAACATGATTCACAGAGTACAAATAGCACAGTTAAGGCAAATAATCAGGTAAGCCAGCTAAACATGAGTCTCTAAGCTAGAATAGGTACAAACTTGCAGTTAAAATAATCAAGTAAACAAGACAGCTCAATTTAAATACTTCAAGTAGAAACGAATTTACAACAATTAGCTCAAGTACGCGCTCGTCACCTCACGTACAGGGCATTCAAATATTCAAGATCATATCCTAAGGGAAAAAGGTCCCCCACACAAAGTTAGACAAGCCACTTACCTCGAACCAGCTCAATATCAACTAGAAGTCACGTTCTTGCCACGAGTATCAGACTCCAAATGGCACAAATCTATTCGATTCAATTACACATTGTAAATAACATCGCAAACACCTGGTTTTGCTAATAAATTCAAAGCTACGGCGTAAAATTAGGTGAAATGACCAAAATGCCCTCCGGGCCAATGCCCCGGAATTGAATAATTTCTATATTTTCAGAACCCTCGTACTCTCACGAGTCTAACCATATAAAAATCTCCCAAATCGGAGGTCAAATGCCCACTCAAAACTCAATAGTTTAGGCAATGATGTTTTACCCCAAATTATAAAATTTTTGATCCTAAATTCGAATTCCAATGGTGTATTTAACTATATAATGATGAAATATAACAAGAGGGGACCAAAGAAACGTTACCCAGTGATCTTCACTTCAAATCCCACTAAAAATCGCCTTAGACCGAGCTCTCAATTGATTTTTGTAACTTATGAACTCAAACCCTCGAAATTTCTATTTCTGCCCAGGGATTTCCGCTTCTGCGGTCCCGCTTATGCGGAAAACGAGTCGCTTCTGTGACTCTCACTAAAGAGCCAATGTCCGCTTCTGCGGACCATTAACCGCTTATGCGGTTCCGCTTCTGCGGAATTTAAGCCGCTTCTGCGGTTCTAATAAAAGTCCAAGTTTCCGCATCTGCGGTTCTCTTTCTCGCAGATGCGAGGACGCTCCTGCGGAATTTCCTCCGCATCTGCGGTACCTGAAAAACTCATCCCAAAACCGCTCCTGCGATGACCAGGCCGCTTCTGCGGCTCCGCTTCTATGGTCCCCAAGCCGCAGAAGCGGAAAGGTACCAGAAGCAGCAGTGCTGCTATTTCTCAACTTCCAAAACTCTTCCGTTAACCACCCGAAATCATCCCGGGACCTCAACCAAAAGTACCAATACCACCTAATACCTTATTCAAACTTGTACCAATCCTGAAAACACCTAAACAACGCCGGAAACCCGAATTAATCAAAGATTCAAGCCTAAGAACTTCAAAATCCAACCAAACACGCTTTCGATCAAAAACCTACCCGAACCTCGTCCGAATAACCTGAAATTTTGCACACACATCCCAAATGACATGACGGAACTACGGCAACTTCCGAAATTCCAATCCGACCCTCGGATCAAAAATTCACTATCGGACCGGAAACTTCAAAAATTCAAACTTCGGCATTTCAAGCCTAAATGAGCTATGAGCCTCCAAAATACATTCCGAACACGCTCCCAACACCGAAATCACCTAACGGAGCTAACGGAACCATCGGATTTCCATTCCGAGGTCGTCTTCACACTGTTCTGATTACGGACCATTTTTCAACTCTCAAGCTCTCATTTAGGGACTAAGTGTCCCAAAACTCTCCAAAACTCAACACCGAACGTCCCGGCAAACCAAAATAGCAGAAATGAACTTAGGGGAAACAGTTAATGGGGGATCGAGGCGAAAAATCCAAAAACGACCGGCCGGGTCGTTACAGTTCTTCTCTTGGAACTAGTTCAGGCTACATCAGGGGCTGTGATCTTCTCTGTTGAAGTGCTAGGATAAACTAATGTTTAGCTTGATAATTTCTTCTCTTTAGTTATATTTACTAACTTCAAGTGGATCAAAGTAATGTATTAATATGATTGTTCCTTATAATATTGTTTGTGTTTTTTCCATTTATTATTGTTATATTTATTTATTTTAAGAAGACTATTGGTTTAAAATAGTCAACTAAAATTGAGAAATCATTTAACAATATATTTAGTGCAGAAGTCCCCCTATTTTTTTCTATCATTTTACAACCAAGAACAAAACTAGGAAGATTATTTTTTTTAAAGTTTAAAAATCGACATTACTTTGCTCATAGAGAAGTGAAAAAATCAACACGAAAAATCAAAAATTGTATTTACCACTACAAAATTTTGGAGACCGATCCGTTATTAATTAGAATTCAACCACCAAGATGAAGGTTAAGACTATGAGATAAAACCTATGAAGTGCACTGTCACTATATGGCAGAAGTTTAAAAAAGAATTTTAAAAAAATCCAAAATCTGTGAAGTGCACTGCCACTATATGGCAGAAGTTAAAAAAAATCCAAAATCTGTATAGGCGGATGGATAAAGACAAGCTTCTATTATTAATTGTAGTCATGGAGGAGAGTAATGGTTGCATGGAGGAGTGTAATGGAGCATAGAGGAGTGAAATTGACTACTGGGAAGTGTAATGGTTGCATGAAGGAGTGGAAGGGACTACTGGGAAGTGTAATAGATGCATGGAAGAGTGGAAGGGGCTGCTAGGATGTGTAATGTCCTCATGGAGGAGCGGATATGGCTACTGGAAGTGTAACAGTTGCATAGGGACTCTACAAACAGACTTTAAGTCCTACTGGGAAGTGGACCAACTTATAAGCTTAGCCAAACACCCTCTTAGTCACCGCTAAAGCCTAAAATATAACTAATTTTGGACAAATAATGATTTTCACTAGTTGCCTACAATATTAGAGATGAAACTAGTTTGTCACCAGTAACTTTAGATATTGGGACTAATGTTACTAAATAACTAGCGACAATCCATTTTTTTGGTGGAAAACTTGAGTAGATAAAACTATCGCTACGAAATTTTTGTTTCTTCACTAAATGTATGTGCGTGTGCATTTAAGTACGACTCTAATTTTTGTTCCAAAAAGATAATAACAGTGATGAACTTTTTATGCTACCTAATAATTTCATAGGTAAAATAGAGATGATACAGCGATCGTCACTAATTTGTTTATGTTATTAGTGACAAAAACTAAGGTTGCAAAAAATATAAAACTTTTAGTGAGGAAACTATTTCGTAGCAAAAATATAACTAATTTTAGGACGAACAATTATAAGTCATCAATTGTCTACAACATTAGTGACGACACTAATTTATCACCAATAATATTAATTTTGTGGCTAATATTAAATAATATTTGGCGCCAATTCATTTTTTTGTGGGAAACTTTAGTAGACAAAAATTTTGCTATAAAATTTATGTTTTGTCACTAAAGGTATGTGCCTCATGTATTTAAGTATGAAATATAATTTTAGTCACAAAAAATAGATAATTAGTGACAAATTTTCTATTGTAGCTAATATTTTCGTGGTTGAAAATCACATTTGTTGTAGTGGCTTCTTAGTTGAAGCACTATATATTTAAGTGTTAGGGTTAGAAAGTAATACAATATTATTTTAGTGATACAGTAAAATAGAAACTATAATACAGTAGTTTAATCGTATTTTTTAGTATACTATGCGTATATTTTAGTTTATTTCGTTTAATTGTTATAGTATATGTATATGAGTATAAATTACTTTATGAAAAGTAGTGTAGCATGCATGTGTAAATGTGAAAGAAGCATGGGGAAGGTAAGACAATTAAACTAATGAGAGAGAATTGGAGGGAAAAAATTAAATTAAAAAATAAATCTGCTAAAGGGTATATCTGGAAAACGAAAATGCTTAAATATCCATTATGCCCTCAAAAGCCGTGCGAAGTTATCATAATACCCCATTCTGGACATTTGGACCATTCTTAGTTTGTCCAAATATATTTTCCGAAAAAAAGAAAAAGAAAAAATCAATTAAAGTGAACTAGGGAGTAATGTATTATAGACGTTCGCCAATCTTGAAGGCTAATTTGTGCACTAATGTTATAGTAAGTTCAAACGTGAAGTCGTCGGCATCATTATCCTTTCCTCATCCATGATGTAGATGGTGCACACAGGACCATTAGATGATGTCCACGTATTCATTGAGGAGTTTTATCTTTTTTTGTTGTAAAATTCTGTTACATCAGAAATTAGGGAAAGAGACGAAAGGGAGAAAATAAAAATTGACCACATATACTATGTTAGGAACATTAACATGTATGAAGTGTATAACTAGACGGTAAGTTTTAGTGATACAATTGTAAAACTATATTTATTGTGGTGTTCAGAATCTATTATCTTAACCTTTTGAGTTATGTTAGAAAAATAATATTCCTATCTTATTCACCAATTCGAATGAGATCGATAAACGTCAGAAGCCAAATCAGGTTTTAAATCTTCAAAAGTTCAAAAAATGACCCTTGGTTAGTATGAATTGCAACAAATATTTTTTTTTAATCAATAATTTAAACAATAGAATCGTATAGAAATTAGAATTTTACAGCTCTATTTTTTTCTCCTTTAGTTTTCTTTTGATTTGCAAAACCTCATTTCGGCTTAGGGGAGTTGTTGTTGTTATTTGAGAAAAAATTGTAATCGAAGGTCATTTTATCATTTTAAAAATATATAAAACGGACCTACTTATTTTTGGCTGTTGAATTAAGACGAAAGAGGTTCACTGTCTTATTAAATGAAAGTGAAAGAGAGAGTATTCTTGAATCTGATAATTATGTTTTGCATATTCGCCACCTACTAGTTATAAGACGTAAGACTATGATTGATTAGTGTTGACTACTTAAACCGAATATTTCCCCAAGATATTCCTGTCCTTTGGTTCGGAAGTCTTTCTGGGACTTCAAAAGATAGACAAAGGTATCATTTCTGATTCTTCTTTTTTCCCTCTAAGCTTGTTTGGATGGTTGTTACATATTGTATCGTATCATATTATTATTTTAAATACGATATTCATTTTGGTTGTTACTTAAATTTTATTATATCGCATGGTTAAATCTGTCGTTACGTAACGACAAAATGTATCACTTTATTTAACGATCAATTTGGTGTGGTCGCGTCGTTACCTTATCTTTTTCTCTCAATCTCACCCTTCATTATAGTTAAATAATTTTATTTTATCATTTATCCTATATTTTCATATTATAATTTTATCTCGTATCATAATTTTGTCATATTACTGGTGCGTGATATCATGAAACGATGTCAAACGATATAATCTATCACAAACATTGTATTCATCAAACAATCAGTGGCGAAGCCAGAAATGTTTTCAAGGGTGTTCAAACTTGAAAGAAGTAAAAAAAAATTCCGACAAAGGGTGTTCAATATAGGTTTTATATATCTAAAATTAATATTTTACTTATATACACAGTGTAATTTTTCGTAATTTTTCGGGGAAGGGTGGTCAGTTGACCACCCTTTGCTAAAGGTGGGTTCGCCCATGCAAATAATACAATACAATATAACACGATACATTATGAAACGATGTGTAACAACCATAAATTAGTGATTTTAAAGAAAGAGCATTTACATGCTTTACGTTTCCGCCAAAGTTGAAATTAAAAAATTAGAGATGAAAAATTAAGTGCCAGTGTTGCTCCCTATATTAATATTTAATACCGCTAGTCCAAAACCAAATAATTGAGCAATTATCCATTAACTGGTGCATATTGTGATATAGCTCATCATTGGATACCTTTTTGCATATTTTATTGCTATATTAATCTTAATTCGTGTCGCGTCCGTTGCATATTGACCGATGAAAGATAAAACATTTCTTACCGGAAGTTTTTTCATTTTTAAGATTCGAATTTGAAACCTTACTCTTAAAGAGTGGATGAAATCTCATTTATCGTATTATACATGTTAGTGGTCCTTTTCGAATGTTTGTTACTAACTGTGCATAAGATTGCTCCATATATCGACACTTGAATTGAAAGTGACTCAAGAATTCGTATAAACCATGGATTTGATTCATACGTGAAGTTTCCTAAGGACTGTTTGGTCATAGATTTTGCCAAAATATATTTGGATTTTTTTTTTTGGCAAATACATGTTTGGCCATAGATATTATCTATATTTTGGCAAATTCCCAAAACCCAAAACCCAAAACCCAAATCCAGAGCTGGTTTTGGCCCAAAATATCACTGTTACATTTTTTAAGAATTGCCCCAAACTTTTGTATTTTATAAAAGAGCACATCTTTTATTATTTTGTAACAATGCTAGTTCGTTTTCTCGGTCACCTGATAGTGTATTATGTAGTTAATTATAAAAATAATAATTTTGTACCAAATTTATTTATGTTCAGGATTATGGTTTGCGATAATATAACAAATGTTATTGATAAAGGTACTGTTGGGTATTTTTGATAGTTTTTAGAACTTGTGGGTATAAGTAATGTTTCATGTTTTTTTTTAAAAAAAGAGGTGAAATATGTTTTGAAAACTTATGTCCAAAAACATTTTCATCTTCAAACCAAACTTCATCCAAATCAGATTTTTCAAAACAAATTTGAGAATCTATGGCCAAACGCTAGCTTATTGTTTTCAACTTTTCATTATAATAGACTTTTTAGTACTTGTAAAACTCATGTTCAAACAGATAGAGGGACACTTTCGTAGTTTTGACTACATCAATTTTTACCGACCCAAATCAACCACAAAAATAGAAGAATAAGAATTTGAATTTTCTTTAATCTTTGCTAACTCACTGATTTTACTTCTTATAAGTCTGAGAAAAACATACGCAATAAATTATTAAGTTAATTACTTTAATTTTTTTTTTTTGGTTTGTTTTGAAATTAAAGCACTCGAGCTTGGCGTTTTCCTGCAACCTTAAATTTTTTCGAGAAGAATATCAATCAACTAACACTATGGTTTCCACAAAAATTGGAAAATTCTTAGAATCAGTTAGTAACTGTCCAGGTAACACTCAAGAAAAAAGCCAGAACATTAGTTTTTGTCGGTCCCATCCATATATATATATATCTAGTTCTTGAAACTTGATACACCACAAGTTGTATCTGACATTTTAGCCTCTTAATGGTATACTAAGTAAGTACATATTTATGAATATTCTTAGACCAAAACAAGAGATAGATTCATAATTTATACTTTATATGTTCAGATTCGTAATTTACCAGAGCCCATATAATTCAATGGGTTCAAAATTTATTATATATATATTTAATAATTTTTTGGGCAAAAACATATAATATGAGCGAAAACTATGAGTTCAGATGAATCCATAATCTCTACACTTAACATGCTCCTGACAAAACCCATAAAGACTACATCACGTCTTTGTGCAAAAATTTTGATAATAACATTTTTGTAGCAGGAGGCCATGCAAGTTTTAAGGAAAATTGTAAAGCTACTAAATACATTCACCTAAAAATTCAAGAAAGAATGAAAATAATATATATAGAGAATCTAGAAAAAGATTACATGCAGGGCAACATAGTTAAAACAAGTTGCATCTTTTAGAAAGAAGTTACGTCGGGATAAAAACTTGCACAAAATCCAGAAAAGGAATCACATGTAATGTTTGAGCAGAGTTATTATAATCTGATAAAAAACAAATCACATTTTGCAGAAATTTGGCTGCAGGAATGGGAAAAGGGAAAAGGGAAAAGGGAAAAGAAAGGAGAAATACCAAAACAGAACAGGAAGAGAATTCGGTGGTGCATTTGTTGATTTTCGACATGTGTAAGAAATTTTTTCCAATAAACTTTGTTAATTTTTGCGAAATTGTTTTAACCAAACACCATTTGACTCTGAGAAGTGATTGGTTGAAAAAAAAAATTAGAAAGTATCTTTTACAATATTTTAACTCTAGCAGAATCTGACATTAAAAAGTCACTTATTTTTAAAACAAACCTTACCAGTACTTTAAGGGGTCGTTTGGTTATAAGAATAATGTTGAATATGCTGTATTAGTAATGCAAAAATTAATAATGTATGAGTTCATAATGCAAACATTAGTTATGCAGAGATTATTCCTTATCCATTGTTTAGCGTGGTGTATTGAAAATTAAAATACATTACATAATTTTTAAGAAAATTAGTTGTTTACAAAAATATCCTCCATATTCTTTAGCTTGACTTTAAGGATAATTTTGTCTTTAGTCATGCTAATGCATGCATTAATAGCCTTGATATTGTTAATACCGTGGTTTGCTATGTATTAGTTATACATAAGATAATACCAAATAAGTTGTATAACTAATATTTGCATTAGTAATACATATGTTGAAAAATATAGTAATATAAAAAACTAATACATGTATTATTTTATCTAATGCATCCTACCAAACGACCATTAAAAATTATTTAGTAGTAAGAATAGTTGACTAAGTGAATAAATAGTAGACACAAAGATAATAGCGAGATTTAAATAGTATTGGATGAAATATCTCGAGTTTAAGTGAACACAATATTTATAATATAAAATATACAGAAATATATGAAAAATTACAAATATTTCCACAAATGTTTGAATTTGAGTCCATAATTCAAAAGTATAATAATTTTAGTGATAAAAATATAAAGTCTCAACTATCCAATTAAAATATTGGAGAAATTTATACCAGATATTCAAGTGACGAACCAACAAATATTCGATTAATAGAGTGGTTAGCAACTCCCAATCTCGAACCACATGAAGTGTTTTTTTTTTGTTTTCCTTTCCTTTTCACATGCACTTTGTAATTTTGCATATATTGTTGTCCTTGGCATGAAATAAGAATTAAGAAAAAAAAAACAAATTCGCGAAAACTCGTGAGGAAGAGACAAGTTACTGACCTATTTTGTCCTGACTTGGTTCTGATTGAAGCAGCGGTAAATAAGGCCACAACGTGCGAGAGTCCATGTATCTCTGCTGAGTTGTTCCCTTCAAATTTACAGAATTACCCTCAGACGTGGCATACCGCAATTGCTCTATTGACAATGCCACACAAAAAAAGAAGTGATATAAAATAAAAGAAAAAAAAGAGTAGACGACAACACTCCTACGCTTTCTCCAACCCCTCAATCTACTTCAAGGGTCAATTCGTGTTATATATAAGTAGGAAGATATCATCCATCTCTAATCTAATCTACAACAAAACAAAGCACAAGTAACTCTGCATACAAGAAAAAAAGAAGCAGAAAAAATAGATAGGAGTAAGGAGGATTTGAAGTTGTATCTTTTTTGTTGTTGCTTTGGTGGAGTTGCGGGAGTTGAGGACTCACTCTCCGCATTAAGGGATACCCAGGGCTAGGAGAGGAGCCGTTTCTCCTTTGTTTGTTTATATCGTCTGACTATGGATTCGGCTGATCCTGCTCGGGCATTTGTTAAGGACGTCAAACGAATTATTATCAAGGTATATTCTTTATTTTTTTCACTCTGTTTAGTGTATACATTGTATTTGCATGTCTAGTTTGATGGTTGATTTTCCTTTTTTTTTTCCCTTCCTGTTGTCCTCCTTTTGTTGGTTGATGTCCAAATGCCTCTATAAGTAATTTCTTTTTCTTTTGATTTGGTATAGCGGTGGTGTTTGAGTTATGCAATAAGGTAGTTCGGCATGAAGTATCTGATGCTTTCTTTTTTTTTTTGGGTTGAATTTGAATGTTAGATTTCAGTAATAGTGGCCATTAATTCTGCTTCGTTTTTGTTGGTGTTTTTTTTGCTAGATTGGAAAAGGTCCTGATTAGTTTTACTCTTTTTTCAGCTATGTTGCATGTTATCTTTTTTGTTTTGTTTGAATAATCGTGGTTACTTTCCATCATCAAAGGTATCGAATAAAGTCTTAGGCAGTATTTTTGTATTTTTTTGAACCCTGTTTTTTCACGATTTTTTAGTGTTAGAGAACGACCATCTTGCTAATAACTGGGGTTCTAGATGTAAAATTCGTACATATTTAATGAATTTATGAAAACAAATACACTCTTGGAGCATAGACTAGTGCGTTCGAGCGAACCCGCATCCAAGCTTCTAGCTCTGCCTCTGATTACACGTCTGGTGTGTGGGTGGCTCTAGAATAAGGCCACTAAAGCTGCTGCTTTAGGCCCCAAGAGTCAAAGGCCCCCAAAACTTTTTCTAATGATTATAATTATTTATATGTGTAAGGTTTTTTCAAGTTAACAAAACTTTAACATTTCCTTCTTTAGCCAAGAGTCTATCGGAAACAGTTTCAATACACTATAGTGGTTCTAGTTATCAGATATTTTATTAGTAGATATGAGTATTTGAATAATCTAACTCAAAATTTTAAAATATTAGACAATGTTATACTGTGAAATTTTGAAAAGAAAACTTAAAAATTTGTTAAGACCACAATTTTTTTTCTTTGTTATCTAAATTAATCGTGTCTATTTATCCAACCGTTGTCACATTACTAATGCTATTTCCTCACATCTAAATTTTGGCTTTAGGACTCTGGTTTCATTGAGCCGCCCCTAGTCTGGTGTACCATCTTTTTAGTTATCTTTTTCTTAGTCTCTAGTGCTAATACATTTAGTTTTCCTTTTAACAAATTGTTATGTCTTTTCCAAAGGTTGGAACTGCAGTCGTGACTCGAGGTGATGGAAGATTAGCACTTGGAAGAATGGGCTCACTGTGTGAGCAGGTGAATCTTATGCTTGCTCAATTTCCACTAGATTGATTAGATAGTTTCTTTTAATTATATGTTATTATGTTTGCTTACAAACTACTTACAGATTCGGGAACTTACCACCCAAGGCTTTGAAGTTATTTTGGTGACCTCAGGTGCCGTTGGTGTTGGCCGTCAGCGGCTTCGATATAGGAAGCTTATTAATAGCAGGTTTCTGCTTTGTTCTTTCTGTATAAACGATATTCTCTTTGTATTTTAAAATTCCAATTCAAATAGCTTAGCAACCTATTTGTGTTAAATGCAACTTTTGATATCATTGAAAAGTAAGTGTGTGGCTTATGTTAAGTGATACAGGCGAATGAGAACCTCTTACTAAAATGTCAGTAACATGTATAGAGTATTTTATCTCATGGATGCCATCTTTGCCTATTGCATAATTTTTTCCTGATGATACTGAATTGTATCAGCTAGCCAGTGTTGTCAAAGGCGCGCTTATGCCCGGAAGCGAGGCTCAAAACATGTTGAGCGCTTCGCCTGCATCAAGGCTCTAAGGCATACGTTTCCTCGCCAATGAGCGTTATCCTGAAGGCGACACTACACAATTGATATTTCATTTTATCGTAAATATTTTTTTAAATTTTTTTTAGTATGTAGATTTGTTATTCATGCTTATAATTATTGGTCTTGGACTACATATACATATTTTTACTTTTTCTCCCATTGTGCCTTTTTTCATTAAAGCCCACGCTTTATTTGCACTTTGCGCTTAAAGCCCCAACGGGCCTTAGAGCTTTTTTGTGCTTTACGCCTTTGATGACACTGCTGCTAGCTGCCTAAATTATGGATAAAACGTTACAAGTGCAGACACTTGAACCTTTACATCTGATTTCGTGTATTGTTAAATATTGTAATACACTCAATCTATTATCCTCGTCGACGAGAAGCATAAGATAATATTTTACATTTCGGCATTAACAAGATACTACTTTAAAATATCAAGTATGTGTGTTTCATTATTCACATTTCGAATGCAGTTTTCAATGTACTAAATAGCTAAGTGGGCCCTGTAACAGCCCAGAGACCTTTAGCGGTTAATCTCAAAAGAGTGTTCGTTGTGAAACTTGCCGTGGGTAAATTCGACATGGGAATGGGAGGGTATAGTTAGGGGCCGGCCATATAAAGGCGAGTTTAGGATTCAACTATTGAGGTACCTTTTGGGATAAAGCCCAAGGAGACAAAACCATGAGGCCAAAATCCTTGAGGAAGTCAGGCCAAAGCGGATGATATAGCTTCAAAGGCCGTGACATGCCTTACTCTTGTTAGGTTAAGTATATCTAATAAACTGGAAGCCAGCTAATCTGAAACTCTAGTTTATTGAGGTCTAGGTTTGTCAAAAGTATATTTACTAATCATTGGAAAATCTCCATATTTGCAGCTTTGCGGACCTTCAAAAGCCTCAAGGTGATCTTGATGGCAAGGCTTGTGCTGCTGTGGGTCAGAATGGCCTCATGGCTCTGTATGATACGTTATTTAGTCAGGTAAAAGCTTGGTTTTTGGAACTTCTGTGTATATTTGTATGGTGTCATACCTTATTTTGTTTGGCGGAACCATTCCTTCTTTGCTCAAAGGATTGTATAGTGACCTTCCCGCTTTGTGTCTTACCTTCATATAGTTGGATGTAACCTCAGCTCAGCTTATGGTGACTGATAATGACTTTAGAGATCCGGACTTTAGGAGACAACTCAATGAAACTGTAAACTCATTGCTCTGTCTGAAAGTTGTACCTATATTTAACGAGAATGATGCTATCAGCACGCGGAAAGCTCCTTATGAGGTACCATTTCTCTTGTTTTAGTACTGTACTTGCTGTATCTGGTGCTTTCTGTTACAGTCCCTTTGCTAATAATGTTTTATGAGAATAAAACTGCCGACTCTAACTTGTGTCGAGAGTCAAGACCAACCAAAAGTGCAACTCTTAAATTTTTGAAATGTTTGTTCAGCTGTTTCTAGTTTTGATCCTTTGGAACTTGCTTGATTGTTGATATGTCTGAGACCCTGAGTTACATGCATTTTCTTTATCTCTGTTGTTTTTACTTTATTGTTTTGTCACATGAACCCTTTTATTATATTGGTTTCTCTTAAATTTTGGTCCAAAATATCATCTTGATTTTGTTTGGTCTTCAGCCTTTGACATGATATGGTTTTCAATTTTAGCTAGTATCCGTAAGATAATGAGTTTCAATTTTTTCATTTTTGTTCTAGGTTCATGTTTGTCTTAATAGTGACAGTTTTAGCTCTCCTTGCAGGACTCCTCTGGAATCTTTTGGGATAATGACAGTTTGGCAGCTCTACTGGCTCTGGAGCTAAAAGCTGATCTTCTTGTTTTGTTGAGCGACGTAGACGGTCTTTACACTGGCCCTCCAAGTGATCCGCAATCAGAGCTAATTCATACATATGTTAAAGAGAAGCATGAGGGGTTGATTACTTTTGGAGACAAGTCTAGAGTGGGAAGAGGGGGCATGACTGCCAAGGTAAAAGCTGCTGTGTATGCAGCTTATGCTGGCATTCCTGTTGTGATAACCAGGTATGATGTTAATACTAACAGAATTCTGACATTTTTGAACTTTGTGTTCATAAATTGTGTGCGTGTCCTATTAAGATATTTAAGAGAGAGTAGAAAATGCAGCAAAAACAGTTTGTGTCAAAGTTGAACTTTTAGCTTTCAATCAGGGTAGAGAAGCTTGAGGATTTGAGTGTTATGATGTTTTCCAGATATGCACTGATAGACCCCAATATTCATGTTCCTAAAGTTGTAGTTTGATGGTCTAAAAGCTTTAAGATTTCTCTTCTGATCAAGCAGAGATGTTTAAGAAGTTCTAGAGCATTGAAAGCTTCTGCTTGATGCATTGACATATATTCCACACACACAAAAAGAAAAAGAAAACGTGTTGCATTAATTTCATAATAAGTTGGCTCATCCATCCTTGCATTTTTACCATGGACAAGGTGATGCTTCCATCAAATTAGAGACAGATCCATGATTTAAATTTTATGGGTTCAAATTTTTGAGTTTATTGAAAACTTAGGTTAAAAACTGAATATTCATACTGCTGTTTTTCTGGGTTTTTCACATATTTTTCTGTTGTCCATTCCAAACATGATGAGCTCAGATGAACCCACACGCATCAAACATGACAAAGCTTAGCTAGTAAAGTTAACCATGTTGTGAAGAGCTTTATCTTGTTATATGAAGAGGCCTAATGAATCTTTAAAGGTGAGAGTAGAACAGATGCTTGTAATCACATGAGTCGTTCAGGTGAAAAGGAGAACAATTCAGTAACTGGTGGAAGCATATTTCACTTAGCAAAGCATTGTTCTTGAGCCTATTAGATGTAATGTTTTGGTAGCTCACTACTTGTTGCTCCCAATATTTCAACTCCTGCTGATTGTGTGTGTCTCACTCTCTCTCTGTGGAACAAGTGGCTTCGCCAACAACAATATTATTAAAGCACTAGACGGAGAACGTGTTGGCACTCTGTTTCATCGTGAAGCCATTAAATGGGCATCAACAGGGGATATCGATGCTCGCGAGATGGCAGTTTCTGCTAGAGAATGTGCCAGGCGGCTTCAGGTATTGTACATAGAGGCACACATAAATATAAATTGTAGTAGAGCTGCATGGATGCGGCTGCTGACTATTTCTTCCTTTTACTTCAGGCACTCTCTTCTCAAGAAAGGAGTAAAATTTTGCTAGATGTAGCTGATGCACTGGAAGCAAATGAAGAGGAAATCCTGGCTGAAAATGAAGCTGATGTGGCTGCTGCTCAACAAGCTGGATACGAGAAGGCTTTGATATCTCGGTTAGCTTTGAAGCCAGGAAAAGTAAGACATTGCTCACTTATGGTAGATCTAGTCTTGTGTAAATTACACTGAATGTTCATTTACTTATTTTAGTATTCTTGCTGAATTTAATTATAGATTTCAAGTCTTGCAAACTCTGTTCGTGTGCTTGCTAACATGGATGAGCCTATTGGCCGCATTTTAAAGAGAACGGAGGTAAGTAAATCTTGTTTTTCGGGCACTACCTCGTGCCTTTGAACATTATGATTTGACTTGTAAAAAGATGAGGTGAATAAACCAGATACCAATATTTGTACAGTAAATGCTTTTATTGAGATGCGGAACAAAGATCAGTTTGGAGAGTAATCTTGTGAAATAGCTTCTTATGAAATATCTTTCTGCAGTCCTGGACAATGTAGTGGATCAGACAATATAGTGAATGGTGCTAATACATGTGTCAGAGAGGGTTAAAAGAGTGTATCTTCCCCTAAGAGCAGAAATTCCACATCCAACAGAGACTAGCAGCATATTCATAGCAAATAGTATTTGTCCCATTACTTTCATCTATCCCATTCTCTTTATTGTACACTTCTTGAATCGAATCCAGGCAGTGGCTTTCCTGCTAGTTGAAGCTCTCTTTTGGTTGCTTAAAGGCAACCTAGAAGAAGCTACAAATATTATTAGTGAAAAACTAAAGTTTCATTGGTCCTCTGGGTCTTCGTCACTAGTTGCATACCTGAAAATGCTAACAATGTTGCTTTATGGCAATCAAATGGTATAGACAAACCTATTTTTTTACTCTGTTGTGTCTTTAACCAAGAAAAAGCTGGGCCAACTCGTTGAAGTTTTAGGGAATACTGATAAAGAACAACCATTTATGATTAGAGAACTTGATCACTGATTTGTCTTTGAATTCATTTTGGGATGTAATCTTGATTTCTGGAATGTTATTGCCTTATCCAGCTTGCTGACGGAATCATATTGGAGAAGACGTCATCTCCATTGGGCGTTCTCCTGATTATTTTTGAGTCACGACCTGATGCACTTGTACAGGTAAGCAGGGATGGAAAATATTTTACATTCTTTTAATTTTCCGGAAGTTCTACTTTATTTCAGCTATTTGTTCGCTTAAGAGTAGTCTTTTAATTACTAAAACCTATCAGAAAGGGAAAAAAGAACAGAGTGGTTGGGTTTCATGGTACTTGTGCAGCAGCTTGTCTTTTCTTAATTTGGCACCCAGGAGGTGAGGGTGGTCCACTAAAAATATGTTGGAGTCGACGCATTCTTGAGTTGCCTATTCTTGGATTATTACTTCAAAAGCTGACAAACCCTTTTTACACCTTTTTGCTTTGTGGAGCAGATAGCTTCTCTAGCAGTCCGAAGTGGGAATGGCCTCTTGTTGAAAGGAGGAAAGGAGGCCAAAAGATCAAATGCAATTTTACACAAGGTTTAATTGAGAATTTGTCCTCTCAGACCATTTTTCATGGTGTTTCAACTTCCACTTGGTAATGTAAAGCTTTTCACCTGTTCTTCTTTCCTGTTTTGGTTTCCTCCTATTCCAGGTGATTACCTCAGCCGTTCCTCCAAGCGTTGGTGAAAAACTTATTGGGTTAGTGACTTCTAGAGAAGAGATCCCGGAATTGCTTAAGGTACCTTTTTATAAATTGAATGCAAGTGTACATTAGACATGAGTTTGGTTCTGAGTTTTTTCTTCCCTGCTCCAGCTTGATGATGTGATTGATCTTGTTATACCAAGAGGTAGCAATAAACTTGTTTCTCAAATTAAGGCCGCAACAAAAATTCCTGTTCTTGGTCATGCTGGTAACTATATCTTGTCTCAACTATTGATAACTTCTACGTATGCTATGTGCGCAATTTGCTTCTTTGGTAGCAAGACTGCAAAAATGGTGAAGATGCTCTATTTTCTTCCAGATGGTATTTGCCATATTTTCATTGACAAGTCTGCTGACTTGGATATGGCCAAACGTATTGTTTCGGATGCGAAAACAGATTATCCAGCAGCCTGCAATGCAATGGTAACTTGTAATTCTTTGTCCTAATACAATGCACAGTATCAGACTTGTAAGGCATCCATGTTTAACATCTTTTAATTACTTTTCTTTACAGGAAACTCTTCTCGTTCATAAGGATTTGGTGCAAACCGGAGGTCTTAATGACCTGATTCTGGAACTTCAAGAAAAAGGTGAGGCTTCATTGGTAAACTCTTTGTACAATTAAGCTCCTAAATGAGCGCCGCTAGACCACTTAGCTTTAAGCAAGTAATAAGAATCTGATGCCAAGTTTGGCAATAACATTTTTCTTGATGGTTATTCTATAGTAAATTACTTCTTAGTTTTTCTTTTTCTGCTTTAAGTGGCTCTTATTATTAAAAATTCTCATCTATATAGAGCAGTCTGCAGAACATGCATTGTCTATCTCATTTGTTGTTCAGTATGATTTAAGAATTCTTCTAATTTCCTTGTTTAAACTTGCTATTATGTGGATGCAAAACAAATCCTTCCTTTGTCATGTCGGTCTTCTCAAAGCCCATTGTTACTATATTTGTAACTTTACTTATTTGTAGTCTGAGTTCAAGGTACTTCTTCCTCCATCCATTTTTCTCACTGTTTGTAATTCTCTATATGTCATCTTTGCTTTTATAGTTTAGGATGTTTTGACCACCTCTGTTGTCCCACAGTCCAAAAATTCAACTCTTCCCATCCCAAATTAGTTGGTGACATTCATTCATGAAGTGTCTGCTATTTGAATCCTCTGTATCTATTCCACTCTATATAGGTAAATTTCATTCCAATACTAGCAAACGCGGCTGGCATTTTGTCCAATTGTTTGGCCTAAATCATTTGCAGGTGTTTCTTTATTTGGTGGACCTAAAGCAAGCTCCCTACTTAGTATTCCCGAAGCAAATTCCTTCCATCATGAATATGGTGCACTGGCTTGCACTGTCGAAGTTGTTGAAGATGTGAATGCTGCAATAGATCATATACATCGTCACGGGAGGCAAGTTACATTTTCTTAACTATTCAATTTTTATGGTTGTTCTCTTTGCTATTTTCCATGTACTTAATCGAATTTTATTTATTTATTCCAATTGCAAATGCTTATGCGGTACCTCACTTTTTGACAGTGCTCACACTGATAGCATCATTACTGAAGACAAAGAAGTTGCTGAACTCTTTTTACGTCAAGTTGACAGGTATACTCGTCACTGCCTACTCTATTTCGACATTGCTCTGTATGTTTTCATTCATCCTCTTGCACGAGTAGTTTCTTCAAACATGATCAACTAAGAACTTAAAGGATATCACAAGTTACCAAGACGATACACATTGTTGCTACTTACCTCAGCTGTTAATGTGAGTAACACTAATACTAACGGTATTGATATTCTATATGGAATGTTTACTTTTCAGTGCTGCTGTACTTCATAATGCAAGCACAAGATTTAGTGACGGCTTTCGCTTTGGACTTGGTGCTGAGGTATTTAATTGATCAGTAGATCCAGATTGTATGTTGCTATCATTGTTTGACAGTGCAACATAACTTGATTGTTTTTTGGCTGAATAGGTGGGGATTAGTACAAGTCGCATTCATGCTCGTGGTCCAGTTGGAGTTGAGGGATTGCTGACAACTAGATGGTATCATGCTAATAACTCTCTGAATTTAAGTCAAACGACTTCTATATCTTTCTGGCAATTATGCCATTAGATACAAGTAATATCTGGGAAACTCCTCGAGACATAGCCTTGAGGAGAAAACATTGTGTGCCTATTATGTCTCTTTGCATTTCATGTGTATATCTACAGAAGAGAGAGTAAAGTAAAAACGGCGAAATGTCACTTATTCTTATTTGAACAAGTAATTTGTTTAACAAGACATTTTAATGTTATTGAGCATGACTTTTGAGGTGTCAGGTCCAAAGCAATCAATAGGCCTGATTACATAGTATATAGTTATTGATACCAGGAAAGGAGGCGTGATTTGAGTTAATACATAGCTGTTTTTAGTAGGTCTCTAGGAACATGGAGACACAGAATTTTAGTTTCTGCTTGGTATATTAAGATTATGGAAGCCAAACTATCATTACCTTTGCGTGCTATTATCATGTCCTCATCGTAGTATTTTACTGAGGAGTTTGTTTTCTTGTTCCCATTCCCTTGAGCACAAGATATTGTAACTTCCATTTTGCACTTTGAACTGAAATGCCATTTGGAACACTGAAGTAATGGTGTACAATTTTGTTTGTAGGCTTGCAAGGGGATCTGGACAAGTCGTTGATGGTGATAAAGCAATTGTCTACACTCACAAAGACCTTAATCTGGAGGCTTGAGTGGAAATGTGTACAAGTATTATTATTACTATTATTATTATTATTATCCTCCTCTGGATCTTGGAAGATGTGTTGTACACTTGGATTTTGGTAAAGCGCCATTTGATGCTTATCCTGGAATTTTCAAGTGTTTCAGCTGTGGATAGTGAATTGTGATGGCAAGAAAGGACCAGGGCAGGACAACTAGGATTTGCCTTACTGCTGGGCAAAATAATTTTTGTAATTAGCAGAGGTTAATGAAGTTCGTGTGGTAGATTATTACATACATGGTTGCTGTAGTAAACTAGCTGCCAAATTTGTCTCAGTAAGAGCTTTCGATTAGTTATTATTAAAACTTCAAATCTGTAAGCAAGAAAAAATAAAGTTGAGTTTCATTATATATTGTTAATGAAATTGAATACTTTTTTTCATATTTTGGTTTTGTAAGCTCAATTCGAGTTTAACTTATCTATGCTGCCACTGTAAGATCTTTTTATATTTTTAAGTTTCTTGAAAGGTAATTAACCATAACAAATGGAATTAGTAACCAGAAAATTAAAGCAAGTAATCTTTTACAATCTTCAGTTAGTCTGCACGGTGTACTACTGGAGTTTACCACTAAACAGCTCTGCCCCGCTACTCCTCTCACCACCCCCCTCCCAACAACAACACTGACATACCCAGTAATATCCCATATTGTGGGGTCTGGGGAGGGTAGTGTGTACGCAGACCTTACCCCTACCTTGGAGGATAGATAGGTTGTTTTCAATAGACCCTCGGCTCAAGAAAACATAAGCACCACATTAATAAAAATATAGACAAGGGATAGCACCAACGAGCCATATAAAAGCAGAATAAAAACAACAACATAGTAAGGTGATCAACAATGAAAGAAAATAACGGTTAACACAAAAACCTACTACCAACAGAAAGCTATTGTTATGAGCACTCTAGACTACCTATTCTACTACCCTAATCCTCGACCTCTATACCTTCCTATCAAGGGTCATGTCCTCGGTTAGCTGAAGCTGTGCCATGTCTTGCCTAATCACCTCTCTCCGCCTCTTCTTTGGCCTACCTCTACCTCTCCGTAGGCCCTCCAATTTCAATCTCTCACACCTCCTCACCGGGACGTCTGTTCTCCTCCTCCTCACATGACCAAACCACCTAGCCCGCGCTTCCCGCATTTTGTCCTCAATAGGGGTCATACCCACCTTGTCGCGAATAACCTCATTTCTAATCCTATCTAACCTGGTGTGCCCCCATATCCATCTCTACATTCTCATCTCTGCTACCTTCATCTTCTGGACATGAGCGATCTTGACTAGCCAACACTCAGCCCCATACAACATCGTCGGTCTGACCACCACTCTATAGAACTTACCTTTAAGTTTCGGTGGCACCTTTTTGTCACACAAAACACCGGAAGCGAGTCTCCATTTCATCCATACCGCTCCAATACGATGTGTAACATCTTCATCAATCTCTCCATCCCCCTGAATAATAGACCCAAGGTACTTAAAACTTTCTCTCCTAGGGATGGCCTGCGAGTCCAGCCTCACCTCCCCTTCCCCTCCTTGAGTCTCACCACTGAATTTACACTCCAAGTATGCTGCCTTGGTCCTGCTCAACTTGAAACCTTTAGACTCCAGAGTCTGCCTCCATACCTCTAACTGAGCGTTCACACCGCCTCGCATCTCGTCAATCAATACAATATCATCTGCAAATAGCATGCACCGCGACATTTCCCTTGGATATGGCGCGTCAGTACGTCTATCGCTAGGGCAAACAAAAAGGGTTGAGTACCGACCCCTGATGCAACCCCATCATAAGCGAAAAATGATCCGAGTCCCCACCCACCGTCCTCACTCGGGTCTTTGCTCCATCATATATGTCCTTAATCACCCTAACGTACGTAACATGTACACCTCTAGCCTCCAAATATCTCCACAAAACCTCCCTCGGAGCTTTATCGTACGCCTTTTCTAAGTCGATGAACACCATATGCAAGTCCTTCTTCCTCTCCCTTTATTGCTCCATCAATCTCCTAACGAGATGGATAGCTTCAGTAGTCGAACGCCCCGGCATAAATCCGAACTGGTTCTTGAAAATAGACACACTCCTCCTCACCCTTAGCTCTACCACCCTCTCCCAAACTTTCATAGTATGGCTAAGCAGCTTGATACCCCGATAGTTATTGCAATTTTGGATGTCACCCTTGTTCTTGTTTACAGGAACCATCGTGCTCCACCTCCATTCTTCGGGCATCTTCTTCATTCTAAAAATGAAATTAAATAACCTAGTGAGCCACTCCAAGCCTTCCTTGCCTGCACTCTTCCAAAACTCTACCGGATTTTCATTCGGCCCGGTCGCTTTGTCCCTGCTCATCTTACGCATAGCCCCCTCCGCTTCATCAACTCCAATCCGCCTACAATACCCAAAGTCACAACGGCTCCCAGAGAGTTCCAAATCACCTAGTACAATGTTCCTGTCCCTCCTGCTAGTTCAAGAGACTATGGAAGTAGGTATGCCATCTTCGACGGATAAACCCCTCATTATTAACGAAATGATGGGCCTTCAGGCAGTTTAGATGGGATATATGGAAATTCCGGTTTGATTTTTTGATTTTTTGATTGAGGAAATTACAATCCACATTCTATCCAAATAAGATAGGATTGAATAAAATTTTTTAAGTTTGGTTTCAGATTAATGGACTGGACATTTTGAATTTTTGGTTTTGAACCGATAAGTTGAGAACTTGAGATTCTTCGTTCTTCGTACAGAAAAGGAAAATCCAAGTAAAGTATTCATGTCAAATTGACTTAATAGTTCCTCATTCTCACCACAATCATCCAAATGAAGCATTCTTGCAAGCAATAAAACTATTATTAACGAAATACATTAGACACATAAATAAGGCCTTGTATGACCATGCCAAATTAGATTATAATGCAACTTCAGCTTTCAAGGTTCACAAATGCAAAAATAGAAACTGGCGTGGGCAAGAATGAAAAGAACCCTATATTCGAATTAGTAGTGTATCAATATAGAACTTAGGAATTAGTATTGGATATATGAGCTAATGTTTAATGGTCGAGGACTATAGAACTTATTAGTATTCGGCACAAGGAAAATGGGCATCTAATGGATAGGGCTAAATATGAAGTATAAAATTTTCAGATTTTCGGTTATTTAAAAATTTGAAGTCCCAGATCAGAAATCCAATCCAAACCAAAGTTTTTAAAAATTAAGTCAAATATCCAATCCATAATTCGAAACTCCAAACCAAAAATCTAAGAAGTTCTGATTTCAATTTAGTAGGGATACTAGTTGAGTCATAACGCTAGTGGGTAGAGCCGTCAATATGGGCTTGGCCCGTTGGCCAAGCCAGCCAAGCCCAGCCCGTCATTTAGCAGGGCTGGGCTAGAATTTTTGGATCCCATTTAAAAACGAGGCTTTTAAGCCCGGTCCGAATAAGCCCGTGGCCCGTGAGGCTTGACTGAGGCTGGGCTGGGCTGGGCCGTGGGCCTAATAAAAATACGTATTTAAAATATATAAAATATAAAAAGCATATGATACAAAAAATAACAAGAAGAGTATCCCAAATATAGATGTTAATTATTCTTAATATTTAACTAATTAATATTTCATACGAATTGTAGATATAGATGAAAGTGAAGATGTTAAGACAACCTTCTCACAAGCGGATTCAAATGTGTTTGATGAAGATGATGTGTTGGATATCCCATAAGCTTCATGGACGTTCTCTTGAATAGTTATTTTGAGTTTTTACTTTTAATGAATGAAATATAGTCTTGTCTTTTATTTTTTAGTGTTTATTGTGATATATTAGAACCGTATAAAAAGTTATTTTAAAAATATTTATCTTTTTGAAGTATTTATTTACTTTTATTGTGATATATTAGAATCAATATTATCTTTATTTAGTTTAGAACTTAAAGAAAAAATATAAAATTATATTTTGAAAAATGATGGGCCGGCCGATGGAGGCCCGTACTCACATAGGGCTGGGGTGGGCCGACCATTAGAAGACCCATCAAAATGGTGGGCTAGCCCAACCCAACCCGACAATTGCTAAAGCCCACGTGGGTTGGGCTGAGCTAGCCCGGCCCCGCCCATATTGACAGCTCTACTAGTGGGACTGGGAGAAACGTTTTAGATGCAATTCAAGGTGATCACCTAATTGATCTCTCTAATTAGCAATAGATTTTTATTTTACGAAGAAGACACGGAGAATTACACTGGTGACTTTAGTAGTGCCCAAAGTATCTTACACTAAAATATTAAAATCTACTACACTGATGGGTACATCAAAATACATTAAAAGGTCAAATGTTATTTCAATAAGAAGTTAATGTGACTTCTTAGGGTCTCACAATGACGAAACAATTCCATTACCTCCTTTGGACAACAACGCACCTGGCAAGAAACATGCGGTTATGGTGTTCTCACCTTATATTAGTGCGTGCGTTTTATTTTATAAATATCCAAAACCATACAAATCTTGATCTAGACACCACTAGATTTCTAACTCGAGTTTCATACTTTGATGATCCTTGAATCAAAATTCTCGGAAAAACTCCATCTGACTTACAAAATAAGCTATACTAGACCATTTGTCAAGATCGACCTTCACAAATAAACGTGACCTCATACTATCAAACTTGTATTAGGTCTCATCCCTCCACGTTCCTCAAGGTAAAATACAATTGCTTATGTGAGAAAGCCAATCTCAAATTATTCGACAGATTTATCACAAAAAATATCATCACATGCAAATATTAACATAAACCCAACAACAATTTATCAATGAACACGTTATAACAATCAAGACATTTCACAGTACTTAAATTATGGCCATATCCATTGAAAAAAGAAAGTAGCAATAACATGTTTCTCAAATCGGTCTCCAAGTATCGGCTTTGTAGAGGATCCATTATTAATTTTTGCATAAGTATCTATTGTAAAGTAATCCCACAACTTGCTACTATGTTTCTCACGAAGTTATACTTGCTATTAATATGTTTGAACTTGCTGTGATAGTTAGGACCCTTTGTATATACGATAGCCGCTTGACTATAACAATATAAAATCATGGAACCCAGAAAATTCTTTGTAATATCTAAATACTTAAGGAATCTTCTTAGCCAAACAACTTCTTGTACCATAGATGCACAAGCTAGAACCTAGGTACCATAGTCGAAAGGGTCGTGCAAGATTGTTTTTTACCTTTTCATGAAATAGTACCATCATTAAGTATGAAAGCATAGTTGGAGGTCGACTTTTTAATTATATTCGTCACCAGCCCAATATCCCTTCAAGAGAAAATCAGTTACACTCTATCATCGTGAATAATCTACAGTTCTCTTTAGGTAGTGAAAAATTTTCTTTACTGCTTTTCAATGATCACGTCCAGGATTGGATTGATAGATGCTACTAGACCTATGGACTAACAACTGCCCGGGCGAGTACATATCAAATCGTACATCAAGTTTCCAACAACACTTGAATATGAAATTCGAGACATATCTTTCTTTTCATTTTGAGTCTTTGGACACATTTCAAAGCTTAAAATTTCACTCTCGCTACAGGTACTATGGGTTTGCAACTATTTATTTATAAGCATTATAATTTTTTTCTATATACATTTGAGATAGACTCAAAAATCTCTTGAAACAGTTTCTTTGGACCTGACTCCAACTTATAGTTTGCTTCACCCATACGGTTAAATGACCATAAAAACTATGATTTGAGATTTTTCAAATATTCAACTTAATTCTGGCTAACAAAATATTATCAACATAAAAAAAATTACAAACAAATCGTTGGACTTCTTGTAGCAACCCCGATTTTTTCCGCAAACTATTAAGTCCTTAAAGAATGCTAGTTTGCGCTAAATGTACATTTTTACGGGCAAGCGAGGGTTTTCGGACATAAAAAGAAAAGTGAAATAGTTTGGAAGATACTTGGAATATTTAAAAGTAGAGAGAAGTGGTATGAAATTAGTTGGAAATGTTAATAAAAAAAATATTGTTTACCCTAAAAACTAGATAACAATTAAACTTATAATGCGGTTTTAAGGACACCTGATTTTACCGAAATTGATAAATGTAAAGATTAGTAATGGAAATTTCACAATAAGATAAAGCAAACCAGCGTTTCAACGTAATTCAGCCCTCGAGCTCGGATGCCCTTGAACTGGTTGGTGCAAGAATAGTAAAAAATGTGACAAGCTAATGAACAAGAGAGTGTAAACAAAATAGAAAGTGTTATATTGCTTTGATACGTGAGAACAATGTGTCTTACAAATGATTAGAACCCTCTTTATATAGTAGAGGAATCCTATCTATGGTACAATTCCAATTATGGAAGTAAATCCCACGATTAACTAAATAACCGCCTTAATTTGATCTGTTCTGAGATTTCCGCCACGACCTTCGACCAATTACGGATATCTTGCCTTTCCATTCGATCTTGCTCGATGTCTGTCCTGCTCAACCTCGATCATTATCGGTTTCGATCTTGCTAGGTACCTCAAATCCGAACTGATGTCTTATCCTCGTGCCTCGATCTGATCTATTACGGGATCAATCTTCGATTCTTCACACCGGTCTCGATAAATCAGTAAAATCGGGTGAACCCGATTTTAACGGTATACAGATAGTCCCCACATTTTTTGGAGTGTAATGACAAGAAACGAATTGAGCCCGAGTTCCTTTGCTTGTTCTTCTCAAAGCACCAAATATTCCAATCTCTATTCTTCCTTTCTCACAAAAACAAAATGGCCAAAACATCTAAAACCGTTTCACAAAAGGAAACTGCTCAGGTTCGGGCAAAGGAGGTTGCCGAGCGCGCCAAGTATCAGCCTCGGAGGGAGACCCTTGAAAAAACCCATGCTCGGGATTTGATCTTTCGACTGAGATCGATGGACCCCGAATGACCATTTGAACTAGAGTTTGAGTAGCTCTTAGGCTTACCAGTCGAGTGAGGATTTGCTCAAACTCGAAGTAAAGCTAACCCTTAGGCTTTATAGATAGTCCCTGAGCGAGAGACTGCTCGAACTCGGATTAAGATAGCCCTTGGGCGTTTATGATCGAGTAAGGACTTGCTCAACCTCGAAGTAAAGTTAGCCCTCAGGCTTTATAGATAGTCCCTAAGTGAGAATTTGCTAGAACTCGGGTTAGGATAGCCCTTGGGATTTTATGATCGAGTGAGGACTTGCTCGAACTCGAAGTGAAGTTAGCCCTTAGGCTTTATAGTCGAGTGAGGATTTGCTCGAACTCGAAGTAAAGTTAGCACTTAGGCTTTATAAATAGTCCTGTAGTGAGAGTTTGCTCGAAGTCGTGTTAAGATAGCCCTTGGTCTTTTATGATCGAGTGAGGACTTGCTCGACTCGAAGCGAAGTTAGCACTTAGGCTTTATAGTCGAGTGAGGATTTGCTCGAACTCGAAGTAAAGTTAGCCCTCAGGCTTTATAGATAGTTCCCGAGCGAGAGTTTGCTCGAACTCGGATTAAGATAGCCCTTGGGCTTTTATGACCGAGTAAGGACTTTCTCGAGCTCGAAGTAAAGTTAGCCCTTAGGCTTTATAGATAGTCCCCGAGTGAGAGTGTGCTCGAACTCGGGTTAAGAGAGAACTTGGGCTTTTATGATCGAGTGAGGACTTGCTCGAACTCGAAGTGAAGTTAGCCCTTAGGCTTTATAGTCGAGTGAGGATTTGCTCGAACTCGAAGTAAAATTAGCCCTTAGGCTTTATAGATAGTCCCCGAGTGAGAGTTTGGTCGAACTCGGGTTAAGATTGCCCTTGGACTTTTATGATCGAGTGAGAACTTGCTCGAACTCGAAGTGATGTTAGCCCTTAGGCTTTATTGTCGAGTGAGGATTTGCTCGAACTCAAAGTAAAGTTAGCCCTTAGGCTTTATAGATAGTCCCCAAGTGAGACTGCTCGAACTCGGGGTTAAGATAGCCCTTGGGCTTTTATGATCGAATGAGGACTTACTCGAGCTCGAAGTGAAGTTAGCCCTTAGACTTTATAGTCAAGTGAGGATTGGCTCGAACTCGAAGTAAATTAACCTTTAGGCTTTATATAATCCCCGAGTGAGAGTTTGATCGAACTCGGGTTAAGATAGCCTTGGGCTTTTATTATCGAGTGAGGACTTGTTCAAAATCGAAGTGAAGCTATCCCTTAGACTTTATAGTCAAGTGAGGATTTACTAAATTCGAAGTAAATTTAGCCCTTAGGATTTTTATATAATCCCCGAGTGAGAGTTTGCTCGAACTTGGGTTAAGATAGCCCTCGGGCTTTTATTATCGAGTGAGGAATTGCTCGAACTCAAAGTGAAGTTAGCCCTTAGGCTTTATAGTCGAGTGAGGATTTGCTCGAACTCGAAGTAAAGTTAGCCCTTAGGCTTTATAGATAGTCCCCGAGTGAGAGTTTTCTCGAACTCGGGTTAAGATAGCCCTTGGGCTTTTATGATCGAGTGAGGACTTGCTCGAACTCGAAGTGAAGTTAGCCCTTAGACTTTATAGTCAAGTGAGGATTTGCTCGAACTCGAAGTAAAGTTAGACCTTAGGCTTTATAGATAGTCCCCGAGTGAGAGTTTGCTCAAACTCAGGTTAAGATAGCCGCGAGACAGGCATCAACCCTATGTCAGAACAGCCATCCCACCATCTCCTCGCCATGCTGAAAGACCGTCCAGGCCGCATACAGGGACCATCGTTAATCGCGCACAACTTTTG
>NW_017672238.1:0-5841 GCF_001879085.1 Nicotiana attenuata | reverse complement strand
CTACCCATAGCTTCACTAGCTCAAATATATAATTTACTCCTAATTCCGTGCTCAAATTCGCGGTAAAATCCAATTTATCAAGTTTCTAGGTTTTCTTTCAAAAATCCTAATTTTCCCATAATTTTTATGTCTTATTCCATGATATAATCTTGTATTTAACTTGGAAATGAGTGGGAATAACTTACCTTAACATAGATGACGAAATCCCTCTTTGAAGCTCTCCAAAAATCGCCCCAAGCCATGAAAATTATGAGAGAAATGGCCAAATCCCGATTTTTAAAACACCCTCACTGCCTCAGCAATTTCCGCTTCCGCGGTCCCGCCTTTGCGGACAAAAAGCCGCTTCTGCGGACAGTGGTCTCCATCCCAACTTCCGCTTCTGCGGACGGCCCACCGCTTCTGCGGTTCCGCTTTTGCGGATCTTGGGCCTCTTCTGCGGTCCTGGGCTGCCTCATATTCAACCGTTTCTGCGGTCTCTCCCTCGCTTCTGCGGGGCCGCTTCTGCGGTCCCAATTCCGCAGAAGCGGAAATACCAGAAGCAGCAGCCCCAGCCCTTCTTCAAACTCCGAATTCGCTCCGTTAGCCACCTGGAATCCACCCGAGGCCCCCGAGACCTCAACCAAACCTACCAACCAATCCCAAAACACATTACGGACTTGCTCGAGGCCTCAAATCATATCAAACAACGCTAAAACCATGAATTACACCCCGATTCAAGCTTTATGAACTTCGAAATTTCAAACTTCTACTTCCGATGTTTAAACNGGTTTGCTTGAACTCGAAGTAAAGTTAGCCCTTAGGATATGTAGATAGTCCCCGAGCGAGAGTTTGCTCGAACTCGGGTTAAGATTGCCCTTGGGCTTTTATGACCGAGTAAGAACTTGCTCGAACTTGAAGTAAAGTTAGCCCTTAGGATTTATAGATAGTCCCCGAATGAGAGTTTGCTCGAACTCGAGTTAAGATAGCCCTTGGGCTTTTATGATCGAGTGAGGACTTGCTCGAACTCGAAGTGAAGTTAGCCCTTAGGCTATATAGTCGAGTGAGGATTTGCTCGAACTCGAAGTAAAGTTATCCCTTAGGCTTTATAGATAGTACCCGAGTGAGAGTTTGCTCAAACTCGGGTTAAAATAGCCCTTGGGCTTTTATGATCGAGTGAGGACTTGCTCGAACTCGAAGTGAAGTAAGCCCTTAGGCTTTATAGTCAAGTGAGGATTTGCTCGAACTTGAAGTGAAGTTATCCCTTAGGCTTTATTGATAGTCCCCAAGTGAGAGTTTGCTCGAACTCGGGTTAAGATTGACCTTGGGCTTTTTATGATCGAGTGAGGACTTGCTAGAACTCGAAGTGAAGTTAACCCTTAGGCTTTATAGTCGAGCGAGGATTTTCTCGAACTCAAAGTAACGTTAGACCTTAGGCTTTATAGATAGTCCCCGAGTGAGAGTTTGTTCAAACTCGGATTAAGATAGCCCTTGGGCTTTTATGATCGCGTATGGACTTGCTCGAACTCGAAGTAAAGTTAGTCATTAGGCTTTATGGATAGTCCCTGAGTGAGCGTTTTCTCGAACTCGGGTTAAGATAGCCCTTTGGATTTTATGATCGAGTGAGGACTTGCTCGAATTCGAAGTAAAGTTAGCCCTTAGGCTTTATAGTCGAGTGTGGATTTTCTTGAACTCGAAGTAAAGTTAGCCCTTAGGCTTTATAGATAGTCCCCCAGTGAAAGTTTTCTTGAACTCGGGTTAAGATAGCCATTGGGCTTTTATGATCGAGTGAGGACTTGCTCGAAGTCAAAGTAGAAGTTGCTATTAGGCCTTTGTATTTGTTACGAATTTCGGATGTCTCCGATTAGCGTTAATTTGGCCGTAGCCTCTTTTGTTCGGAACTTGCCCTTTGGGTTTATTTTCCGTTTCACCTCAAGCTTGCCCGAAGTGTCAGTCCCCGAGTGGGGTTGCTATGGCCTGTAAAATCGAGGGTCGCCTTTAAGGTCTTATAGTTTCGAGATTTTAGTAGCTCGATTTCGTTTGTTTTTCGGAAGGCAATCCTCAAGTGAAGGTTTAGTTGTTCGAACTTCCGTCATGATCAGCCCTTAAGCCTGTTTACACAATAGATCAAGATTATAAAGTAGGAAATTTTTCTAAAGGCATGAGATATCGGCAAGAAAAAGCACTCCTCTCAATAGATGATTATACATGCGTGCATGTTTGATGTTAAGGCTCGAGTAATCTATATGGCACGGTTCATCTGACCGTTTGACCCTTACAACATTTTCCTATAGAGACCCCGCTGTCACGAAGTAATTTCCTTGCAACAAAGTAGACATTCAAGGGTAATCCCCCCCAGTACTCGAGGCTTATTATAGGGAACCTCAGATACTGTTGAATTGCTCTAAGTTAGCACGAACAATGGTTGCCTCGTTAAAAACCTCATCGGAAAAACCCATTTGGGACAAAAACCGGTCTAAGGGAAAAAGAGTGCAACACGTGCTTTAAGATCCAAAGCTTCGTGCCGATCCTTGTCGATAGCCTGTAAGTATTAGTCGAAAAAGTAGAAAGAATTGGAATGGGGTCGTACCTTCATTCGGATTTTTGATATTTAACGTGATCTTCCTCAGCATCAAGCCCCCCGTGAATTTTGACCTCGATCATTTCTCCTCTCATTTCGTGCGAAGCTTTGCCCAGACCTGCTAGCTTTATGGTCTCCGTTGTACGGTTGATATCGATCTCTATTCGACCTCGGCTCTATACCGATGTCCCTTTTGATCCTATCCATGGGCCTGCTAGGATAAACGGACCCCGAAGGAGTCCAGTTGATCATCCTCGACCCTAATCTTCGACTGATATCGATTATGTACGTCGGCCTAAGTGACAACAGGGTGCTCGATTAAACTTTGCTTCAACTGACGTGAAGCTATGGAACTCCGAGTATTGAGACCTTGAGTGAAAGCTTGAACAACCTAGTCATCGGTGACCAGAGGCAAATCCATTCTCTCTGCTTGGCACCAAGATACGAATTCCCTGAGCATCTCGTTATCTTTCTGCCTTACCTTGAAAAGGTCTGACTTCCTCGTTGCAACTTTAATGGCTCCGGTGTGTGCCTTTACAAAGAATCTGCAAGCATAGCAAACGAATCAATAGAATTAGGGGGTTAGTTATGATACCATATTAAGGCACCGTTGATAGAGTCTTCCCGAACTTCTTCGGTAGTACGGATTCAATTTCGTCATCTTCCAAGTAATTTCCTTTGATGGCGCACGTATACGAGGTGACATGTTCATTCAGATCGATCTTCCCGTTATACTTGGGAATCTCGGGCATACGGAACTTCTTGGGGATTGGCTTCGGAGCCGCACTAAGGGGGAAGGGTCTTTGCACGAACTGTTTAGAATCTAGTCCTTCCAATATCGGTGGTGCCTCCGGAATTTGATCAACTCGGGAGTTGTACGCTTCTACCCTTTTGTCATTTTCCTCAATCTTTTTCTCCCCCGATTCGATCCGTTTTGTGAGTTCTTCGAGCATCTTCATAATGGCGGGGTCAGTCTCTACTCGTTCTCTTTCGGCCTCTCCGGAACTGGTTCGGCTCTGTGAACAACTGCTAGTGAGGGTTCGGGCTCGATCCTCCTTGGTGCTTGATTCTGATTTTGGAGTTGTGTTATTGCAGCTTGTTGAGTCTGCAACATTTCAAATATCATTCGAAGGCTAATCCCGCCTTCTTCACCGCTCTGTGCGTTCTGATCGGCTATTCGAGCATCTTCGCGGATGCTATTGTCAGGATCGACGCCCAAATTCCCAGTAGTGGCAATATGGGAGCTGACGTCGATTGGGTCCATGGCCGGAACTCCATTGGGGTTGACTGGGGGTACTCCGTTTCCTGGGGCGGCTTGTTTTCGCTCTCGCCATGAAGACCAAGGCCATTATCTGTGTGTGTGGGTGCTACTTTGGAGTTTGACATGTTGGTCCTGGAATCAAAGACACTTCAAAGAACAAGCGTAAAAATAGTGTGTGTCACGAAAATTGTACCAGGCAAATTATCCTTAGCCCCAGGATAGGCGCCAAACTGTTTACCCTAAAAACTGGATAACAATTAAACTTATAATGTGGTTTAAAGGACACGTGATTTCACCTAATACCAATTGATAAATGTAAAGATTAGTAATGGAAATTTGACAATAAGATAAAGCAAACCAGCGTTACAACATAATTCAGCCCTCGAGCTCGGATGCCCTCGACCTGGTTGGTGCAAGAATAGTAGAAAATGTGACAAGCTGATGAACAAGAGAGTGTAAACTAAAGAGAAAGTGTTATATTGCTTTGATACGTGAGAACAATGTGTCTTACAAATGATTAGAACCCTCTTTATATATTAGAGGAATCCTATCTATGGTACAATTCCAATTATGGAAGTAAATCCCATGATTAACTAAATAACCGCCCTTAATTTGATATGTTCCGAGATTTCCACGACGACTTTCGACCAGTTACGGATATCTCGCCTTTCCGTTCGGTCTTGCTCGATGTACGTCCTGCTCAACGTCGGAAGCCGAAAATTGAATATTGTTTGACTTTTGGGAGAAACTCACACATACAAACCTAGGCTTACAACACTTATTAAAGGTGAGTTTTTAAGGCCTATTTGGGTTGATTCAAGTGACAATTAACAATTCCTAACACACAAATTCCTTGAAAATTGTTTATACTAAAAACAGATAACAATTGAATTTATATTATGGTTTTAAGGATACGTGATTTACTTAGCACAAACTGAGATAAAACATAAATTGTCACTGAAATAAACTGCAAATATAAATAAAGCAAACCAAATGAAGTGTATAGCTTTGACCCTTGAGCTAGGTTGCCCTTGAATCAAGTAAATATTTCGCCGGAAAGTATGGACACAGTAATTGAAATATTGAGAGCTTAAGAGAAAGAGAATATATTGCTTTATATGACGTGAATATGATGATCTTTACAAATGGTCAGACCCCCTTTATATAGTAGGGGAGTCCTATTCTTGGTACAATCCTAAATACAATAAGAAATCCTATGATTGGCTAATTAATCGGCCTCTTCTTGTACGTGCCGAGATTTTGCGCCGTGATCCTTCCCCGATTGCGAATATTTTCGTCTTTTCCATTACTTCGACCCCAGTATGCTTCCCTCAATCTCTATCTTATTCGGTCCCGATCTTGATCGATCTCGATCTCATTTGGTCTCCGGTTTTGGTCGGTCTCGATCTCAATGAGGGAGATCTATCGGAGGCAGTTTGAGCGTCTCCAGCAGGGTTCCATGACTGTTACTCAGTACGAGACCAGGTTTATCGAGTTGGCCCGTCATGCTCTACTTATACTTCCCATTGAGAGAGAGAGAGAGTGAGGACGTTTATTGAGGGACTTATCCAGCCTATTCGACTTCAGATGGCTAAGGAGACGGGGAGTGAGATTTCTTTCCAGGAGGCGGCCAATGTGGCCAGGAGAGTTGAGATGGTTTTGTCACAGGGAGGTGGTCAGGGGTCTGACAAGAGGCCTCGTCATTCAGGCAGATTGTGGTGCCTCATCTGGAGGCATGGATTCATATGGTAGAGGCCACCCTCCTAGGCCTTTTCATAAGGCGACGACAATAACCTGATCAGCTACACCGGGAGAAACATCCCGTATCACATCCATAGTACTATTATGATTCTTCAATTCTCGATTTATAACAAGCGCTTCGCGTCGCATAAGATTGAGTAGGAAAGAAATAAAGGCATAAGCCTTACATGAAATCAGATCGCACGATAAGGAATCAAGAAGGGAAGTACTCCTAACAATCCTGCAGCCTCCCGAGGATAAGTACAGACGTCTCCGTACCGAT
>NW_017672237.1:200891-206766 GCF_001879085.1 Nicotiana attenuata | reverse complement strand
ATATATATCATGACAGAGACAACTAGGCAAAAATGCTCAAAACAACAAGAATAGCCCCTATCATGTCCCAAAACAATTAAAGCGCATAGCCTAGACATGATTTCTAATATGAATCCTAGCTCAAATAATCATACAAGTAGAGAAAATATGGATATAACGAGGCACGAAAGCAAACAAGTCTCATAGTAGCCTAAAGTCTAGCCGGATCATGAACACTTCAGCGTACACACACACGCCCGTCAACCAGCACGTGCGTCACCCCCAATACATCTCAAATATTGTAGTCCACAAGGATAATTACCACTCAAACCAAGTTTAGATATGTTACTTACCTCAAACTGCGTGAATCAATACTTCACAAAGCCCTTCCCACGTGGATCGACCTCCGAGCGACTCGAATCTTGCCAAAACAACTTAATAACATCAAATAATGCCGTAGAAAATAATCTCAAATAATAAAACTTCAATTTTTATCAAAATCAAAAGGTCAACCAAAAAAGTCAACCCCGGGATCGCACTCCGGAACACGACAAAACTCACGAATTCCGAACATCTATTCCAATACGAGTCTAACCATACAAGTTTCATCCAATTTCGATTATGAATCGGGGCTCAAATCCTCACATCTCATGAAGAAAAGTTTTTACTAAAATCCCAAATTTCTTCACTTAGATTCAATATTAAATTGCTAAAATAAAGGTTGGAATCATGAATAATAATTAAATTCGAGTAAAAAATACTCTTCCCAATCTAAATCATGAAAATTCCCTCCAAAATCGTCCAAATTCGAGCTTTGAATATAAAAATATGATAAAACAACTAAAACCCTTGAAATGGAATTACTTAAGTCTGCCTAGGCCTGTGCATCGCAATCGCGGGACGACCATCGCGATTGCAAAGGCCAAAAATACCAACTCCACAAAAGACACTATACGAACGCGGCCCCTGGCACGCGATTGTGTTTCTCAAGCTGCCAAGCATACGCGAACGCGGGGCCCTTCCGTGAACGCGATGTCCAAATGGGCCTTGCTTCCCGTCGGCCTCACACTCAACGCAAACGCAACTGTCTTCTCGTGAACGAAGCTTCAGCTCCCAACCTTCCTCGATCGCGCCCACTCCTTCGCGAGCGCGAACAACAAAATTTTGCAAACCACCAAACACCCTCCGCGATTGCGACCCTCTTTCCGCGATCGCGATGAACACCAGAACACCAGAAGATAGCTGATACAAAACAAAGGGAAAATTGTCCGAAACCACCCCGAAATGCACCGAGGCTCCCGGGACCTCGTTCAATCACACCAACCTATCCCAAAATATAACACGGACCTACTCGAGGCCTCAAATCACATAAAACAACATCAAAAATTTACGAATTATACCTCGATTCAAGCCTAAGGAACTAATCCAAATTTCCAAATTCAAAATTTGTGCCGAACATGCCATAACAACTCAGTATAACCTCAAATACTGCATGCAAGTCCGAAATTACACAACGGACCTATTCCAACTCCTGGAACCACAATTTGAACCCGATAACATCGAAGTCAACTCTCGATCAAACCTATAAACTTTCTAAACCTTCAACTTTCCAACTTTAACCAATTCAATCCAAAATGACATAGGAACCTCCAAATCCAAATATGGACATATGCCTAAATCAAATATCACCATACGGACCTAACGAAACTATCAAAACTCCGATCCGAGGTCAAATACACAACAGTCAAACTCCGGTCAACCTTTACAACTTAAGCTTCCAACCTTGAGCCTAAATGTCCTAATTCAATCAAAAAACATCCCCGAAAACAAACCAACCCCCCCCAAGTCCATTACAACAATTGCATATATGTAAAGAATCAAATAGGGGAAACGGGGCTAAAATACAAAAAATCACCAGTCGGGTCATTACATTCTTCCCCTCTTAAATAAACGTTCTTCCTCGAACGAGTCTAGAATAATACCCGGAGTCTCAAAAGATGAGAATATCTTCTCTGCATCTCCTGCTAGGTCTCCCAAGTAGCCTCATCTAACGGCTAACCTTTCCAATAAACCTTCACCGATGTTATATTCTTCGACCTCAACATTCGAACTATCGTTCAAAGATGGCCACCGGCTGCACATCATAAGTCAAATTCTCCAACTGCACCGTGCTGAAGTCTAATACATGTGAAGGATCTCCATAATACTTCTGGAGCATGAAAACATGAAACACTGGGTGAACTCCAGAAAAACTTGGTGGCAAGGCAAGTTTGTAGGCCACCTCTCCAACTCTCTCTAGCACCTCAAAAGGACCAATATACCTAAGGCTCAACTTTCCCTTCTTCCCGAACCTCATCACATCCTTCATGGGCGAAACTCTGAGAAGAACCTTCTCATCCACCATACATGCCACATCATGAGCCTTCCTATCAGCATAACTTTTCTGCCTGGATTGTGTTGTACGAAGTTGCTCCTGAATCAACATCAACTTTCTCCAAAGCATCACAGACCAAATCAGTGCCCAACAACCTAGTCTCCCCAAGCTTAAACCAACCAACTAGAAAAATGACATCGCTTCAATATAAGGCCTCATATGGAGCCATCTGGATACTCGACTGATAGATGTTGTTGTAGGCGAACTTTGCTAACGGTAGAAACTGATCCCATAATCCCAAAAAATCAACAACATGCTCGCAACATGTCTTCCAATATCTGAATAGTACGCTCGGATTGTCCGTTCGTCTGGGGATGAAATGTCATACTCAGCTCGACCCATGTGCCCAACTCATGCTGCACTATTCTCCAAAAATACGATGTGAACTGAGTGCCTTGATCCGAGATAATAGACACGGGCACACCATGAAGGCGAACGCTCTCACGAAGATAAATCTGAGCCAGCTTCTCTGAAGAGTAGGCAGTCATGACTGTAATGAAGTGTGCAGACTTGGTTAGTCTATCCACAATAACCCACACTATATCAATCTCCTCAAGGTTCATAGAAGCCCATTAGTATTGCCTCAAATAATGGTACATATTCGCGGCACCCGGATGAATGGAATACCGTGAACTATGGGCCTCCTCAAGAATCAACTCTTGCAACCTATCGACATTCGGAACACAGATCCAACCCTGACGCCTCAATACCCTATCATCTCCAATAGTAACCTCCTTATTATCACTGCATTGCACTGTATCCCTTAGGACAAGCAAGTGAGGATCATCATACTGACGCGCCTTGATGCACTCAAATAAAGACGACTGTGCTATAACACAAGCTAAAACCCCGTCTAGGCTATGAAATATCCGACCTCACAAGCCTGTTGGCGAAGGCCTGAACATCCAAAGCTAATGATCTCCCCCCAATTGTAATTAAAGCAAAAGTCCCCATGCTCTGAGCCTTTCCACTCAAGGAGTCAGCCACCACATTGCCCTTCCTATGATGATAAATAATAGTGATACCATAGTTATTTAGTAGCTTTAATCACCTAATTTGCCTCAAGTTCAGATCCTTTTGCTTGAATAAGTGCGGGAGACACCTATGATCCGTGAACACCTTACAAGACGCGCCATAAAGATAGTGTCGTCAAATCTTAGAGCGCATGAACAATGGATACTAACTCCAAATCTTGCTCTAGGTAGTTCTTTTCGTGGGCTTCAAATGACGCGAAGCGTAAGCAATCACTCTCCCCTCATGCATCAACACGCACCCAATGTCGACCCATAAAGCATCACAATAGACTGTATAAGAACCCGATGCTGAAGGCAAAACCAGAAGTGAAGCGGTAGTCAAGGTGGTCTTAAGCTTTTGAAAGCTCTTCTCACACTCATCAGACCACCTAAATGGGGCGCCCTTCTGCGTCAATCTACTCTATGGGGCTGCTATAGATGAAAACCCCTCCACAAAATGGTGATAATACCCAATCAACCCAAGGAAACTCTAGATCTTTGTAGTAGTAGACGGTCTCTGCGAACTCTGAACTGCCTCAATCTTCTTCGGATCCACCTTAATCCCCTCACTGGATACCATATGATCCAAGAATGCCATCGAGTCTAACCAAAACTCACCCTTGGAAAATTTAGCATATAGCTTCTTCTCCCTCAAAGTCTGGAGCACGATCCTTAAATGCTACTCATGATCCTCCCGGCGACGAGAATACGCCATATATCATCAATGAAAACTATGATGAAAGAATCCAGATAAGGCTGAACTACGATGTTCATAAAGTGCATGAAAGTTGCTGCGGCATTAGTCAATCCTAAAGACATCACCAAGAACTCATAATAGCCATAACGGGCCCTAAAAGCCGTCTGAGGAATATCTGAAGCCTTGATCTTTAACTGATTGTACCCCAATCTCAAGTCAATCTTCGAGAATACCCTAGCACCCTGAAGCTAATCAAATAAGTCATCAATACACGGTACTGAGTACTTGTTCGTGATAGCAACCTTGTTCAACTGCCTGTAGTCAATGCACATCCTCATAGAACCAACTTTTTTCTTCACAAATAACACCGATGCACCCCAAGGTGACACGCTAGGCCTGATGAAACCCTTATCAAGTAATTCTTGTAATTGTTCCTTCAATTCCTTCAACTCCACTAGTGCCATGGGATAGAGTGAAATAGAGATGGGCTGAGTGCCCAGCGCCAAATTAATACCAAAATCAATATTCCTGTCGGGCGGTATGCCTGGGAGTTCTGCTGGAAATACATGTAGAATTACCCTCACTACCGGAACCGACTCAACAATAAGGGTATCAACACTAATATCCCTTACAAAGGCTAAGTACGCTAAGCACCCCTTCTCAACCATCCGCTGAGCCTTCAGAAAAGACACCATTCTACTAGGAACATGACCCAAGGAACCTCTCCACTCTACCCGAGGTAACCCCGGCATTGCCAATGTCACGGTCTTAGCATGAAAATCAAGAGTATCATGGTATGAAAATAGCCAATCCATAATCACCTAAAAATCAACCATGCAATAAGAGATCAACTCTAGTCTCAAAATTCTGAATGGTAACCACACAAGACTAATATATACAATCCACCATGATAGAATCACTCACCGGTGTAGATACATAAATATGCATATCTAAAGAATCACGAGGCATATTTAAATAAAAAGCAAAGTGTGATGAAGCATATGAATAAGTGGAACCAGGGTCAAACAATACTGAAGCATCCATGTGGCACACGGAAACAATACCCGTGATCTCGGCGTCGGAAGCAACTGCCTCTAACCTGGCAGGAAATGCATAGCAATAGGCATGTCTGCCACATGACAAACCTCCCCCCTTTAGGGAAACCACGCTCTGTATGACCTCCACCCCGAGCTTGTTGAGCGCGTGGCGTAGCAATTGGTGCGAGACTCATAGTCTGGCCCCTCTAGACCTCTATAAAGGCGGGGCAATATTTCCTCACATGCCCTAACTCCCCACACTCGTTATAGCCTCGAACAGGGAATGATTGCGGGGCCTGAGTCGGACCCCGTGAACCAGAATAACTGCTGGAAGAGCCCGGTAGTGATGAACCCTGAACTGATGGAGTGCGATAAGAGCTCTAAGCTGGGAGTGCACTGAACAAAGACTATACTGAAGCTCCTCGGCTAGGTATTGGCGAATGATAAACTGGTCTGCTAGACTGGCCTCTCAGAAACCGACCACGGCCCCAGTTGAGGCACCACTGAATCCTCTAAAATGACGAGGCCTCTTGTTACAGGCCGTCTCCCTACCCTTATCTCTGATGTGCTCGATCCTCCTGGTGATTTCCACAACCTGATTAAAAGAAATATCATCCTCAGTCTCTCTGGCCATCTGTAGCCTGATACCATATGAAGTCCATCTATAAACCTCTGCACTCTCTCCCTCTTTTGTTGGGATCAGGATAGCTGCATG